>NW_015167538.1:241549-241694 GCF_001447785.1 Gekko japonicus | reverse complement strand
TCCGGCGCCTTTTTGCAACCCACGGGCTGCCGGACGTGTTAGTAAGTGACAACGGAACTCAGTTTGTCTCCGAAGAGTTCCAAGGGTTCCTGTCTGACAACGGCATCAGGCAGATAACGTCAGCCCCGTTCCACCCGGCATCGAC
>NW_015167538.1:231509-241338 GCF_001447785.1 Gekko japonicus | reverse complement strand
GTGGCTACCAGCCACTATTGTTGAGATTATTGGGTCCAGAATGTATGAGGTACGACTTGCTGATGGTCGCAAGTGGCGTAGGCACATAGACCAGTTGAGGCAACGGTGGGCAACTGACCGTCCCAACGCGCTGCCAACTGAGTCCCCAGACCCCGAGGAATTCCCACGGCCTCTAGAGGAGGCGAGTACTGCAGAGCCTGAGGGCCACAGTACTGGGCAAGAGGCAGGGCAGACCCCTACTCTTGGACCCACTGAAACAGAGGGGAATGTTCCTGACTCTGCGGTTACAGAGTCCGATGGAGTGCCACTGACGGAACCGTGCCCTGACTGATTGTACCACCTCGTAGATCTCAGAGAAATCGACGTGCACCTTCCTACCTGAGTGATTATGACTGTTCATAGTGTTTTTGCTTAGGGGGGAGGGATTTGTAATGTATTCAGATGCTGCCCTGAATACATGGGGATGAAGTGTGAATCGTCCCATAGAGAAGCTATGCTAAGCTTCAGACGTCGGCTAGGATTCGCGCCGAAAGTATTGTGTCCAATCACATTTGAACTGTCTGTGGTGGGAACGTTTGTGATTGGGCTATTATGCGAACAACCTGATAGATTGGAACTTGTATAGTAGGTGTGGCTACATTAGCCCGGAATGTTTAAATACCGAGCAGCTGAAATGGACAAGCTGTTCGGGCTATGAGGAGTTGTACCGTGTTGGAGAAGTTGATTATCGAGCTGAATAAACCTGAGTTTTGCTGAAATCACTCTTCGACTCATTGTTAAGCGCCGGACTTAACAGAAACGGAGATGAGCACCGGAACCCTAGAGTCGGATTCGACTGGCTTTCGAGCAAGGGAACCTTTACCTTTTAGGCTGAGTCTAGGGAGGCTGTGTCTGACTGGCTGGTGTATGTTGCTGTTGACATATGTGTGTGTGTGTGTTTTGGGTGCCGCTGGATCGTACTGTTAGCCAGTATTGGGCAGCTCATTTCATGTACTTTTCATTGTATTTGCTGTTTCTGATATCCTTTGGAAAACCAATCAGAAGATGACGCCTAAACTTTGGCTAAGAGCACTTGTAAGATCGATAGTTCTTCCCCATTTGCTTGCCCTCAGAATGTATATACTGCCCCTGAACATGGAGGTTTCATTTAGGTCTTCCTATATCTTCTTAGTTTAATGTGCTCAGAAAGGGATCCAGCAAACCCATGAGGGATGGGGCAACAAACTGGAATTACAAAGCGAAATGGCCCCAGTCCAAGAGAAAGCGAAAGGCACGGATGCCTCTGTTGAAATCGAAGGGCTGAGGCGTTTTCCTTTCTGCGTTCCAATCAGGTCCGCAGGCCAGCTACAAACATTCTGACCCTATAAGAAGATAATTTATATCTTCCCATTTCCTGCTCAGCCACTACTTCTCCGGCTCCTCAATTCCAGCAATGATGACCTGGCCCGAAGCAGAGGTTATCGGCTGCTCCTTTCCAACCGTCCTCAGGAAGGACAAACAGTCACAAATGGTCTGTTTCTGTAAACACTCCCTACTCAGCTTCTGTTTGCCTTGTGGGAAGGGATGGGTGGTGGTGGCAGAAGAGCACTTTCTCATTCACGGGGGAAGGGGGGGGAGCAGGAAGTCCAAAAACATGAAAATCTCCTCCAGCCCAAGCACTGTAGGCTGGTTTCAGAGGCCAGTAGCGCCTTAGTGACAGAGTTTGCATGTGTTCAGTAGGGTTGCCAACTCTGGGTTGGGATATTCCTGGAGATTTGGGGGTGGAGCCTGGGGACAGCAGGGTTTGGGGAGGGTGGGGTATACTGCCATAGAGTCCACCTTCCAGAGCAGCTGTTTTCTTCAGGGGGGCTGATCTCTGTAGCCTGGAGGTCAGCGGCAATTAGGAAAGGTCTCCAGGCCCCACCTGGAGGTTGGCAACCCTAGCTCAGAGGCACTCTGGGTTGCAATTTCCTGTGTTCTGTCTTTAGTACAGGACGGGACTGTGATGGCGAGACCTGTCTTGGGGAGAAGTTCCGGCTCCACAGCTCCCAGCTCCCACGCGGCGAGTTCCAGTCTTCTCTCCTCTTCAAAAGCTTCTCAGTTGCAGGACTTGAAACCCCCCCCCCCCTTTTTTTTAAACAAGAAATTCTTCTAAAGAAGCTTCCTGGGCCACTCAGAAACGTGCGCAAACCCATCTCCGCGCGCCCCCTGGCGGTGCATATGCGTATCATGTCTCATTCCCCGCCCCTGAAAAGGCGGGCAAACGCGGGGACTTAAACATTGAATGATAGGTTTTTCCCGTGGCCGGAAGTACCCGGTTCCCATGGTAACAAACCCGGAAGTAGTGCCATGGCCCGTGCCTTCCTTTTTTCGGCCTCCTTTGTCTCCTTGGTGACCGCCAGGCCCTCCCAAAGATGCTCCGCGCACTCCGTTTCTCGAGGTGGGATCATTCTTCGCCTCTCCGCCTCGTTATCCTGGCCAAGGAAAGGAGGGCCTTTGCCAGCAACGTCGTTACGTAAGTCCACCGGAAGGGGAGAAGAAGAGGAGGGCCTGTGTTGGGCTAGGCCTTTTTTACCCCAGAGTTCCCCGCGCGGATTTTGCTAGGGCTTCAATGGCTGGATGTAATTTCGCCTTGACTGTGGTGAATGCCCGGATGAAGCTACAACCGGAGTGTGGTTGACGCGTTAAATAAGCCGAGTGCCCGGATGGAAACCAATTCCACGGACTGCTGTGGCACGTGCTTGGATGTGACCCTTAGGGTTGCCAACCTCCAGGTGGTGACTGGATAACTTGCTATTACAAATTAATTCCGAATTACAGAGATCAGTTATTCTTGCGAAAATGGCCAGTTTGGAAGTTGGACTCTGTGGCATTGTTCCCCCAACCCCGCCCTCCTCAGGCTCCACCCCCAAAATCTCCAGTTATTCCCACACCGGAGCTAGTTAATTTCAGGCCTGCCGCCTGTTTCACACACTGATTTTTTTCTAGGTGTGCATATAACATTTTATTATTAAGTACATTGACATATATGTGTTATGCCTCACTGAGGAAATATGTGTGATAATGCCCAAACGCTTGTACCAAGGGGACATGCCCCACAATCTCTGTCCAGCTGCCTCCTTCCTATCTATGACTGATGTCAGCCTTTACAAATATTTTTATTTAGAAAAGTTTACGTTTCCATCTTAGATTTGATACTGGAAGGGAATGGCAAAGTTGCACATGAAAAGAAAGATTCAAAAATGTAGGGGGGAGTGGTGGTGATGTATTTGCTGTGTTTTCATTTTCACCCACATTCAAGGCCACTCAGGTCAGCCTACATTGTTTATCCTCAAAACGACCCCTTGAGGTAGTAAGGCTCAAAGCGCAGGAATTCAAGTCCAATCACTGTGCTGCAAGGCCTCTATTTGAGTACTGTAAGGATTGGGCTGCACAACCGCATAATCTTTCCTGTGTTCCACGTGGAGACTAGCACTCTGTAGAATGAAAAGCCTTTCCATCATGCCCAGCATCCTTTTCTGTTCCTCCCATTTTCCTTTCTGTTTTTGTTTTGCCCATCATCAGTTCAGTCCCAAATATACAAATTCCACTAGTAGAAAAACACCATCAAAGATTGCCAAAACAATATATTAAACTACCTTGGTGGTGCCACAACAACAACATTTATGCATTGGAGAACCTATGATTCGCTCCTTACACTATGAACCTTTTGATCTGTTGAAATTGCTGAAATGAGGTTCCGTTTACACAGCCGGCAAACTGAAGAAGTCGAAGGAAACGCATCTTCCAAATATCTAGAATGGGCATCTTTGCAAAGGCTGTTTGGAATATGTTATGACCAGTGTTCCCTCTAAGCTGAGTTAGTGTGAGCTAGCTCATAGTTTTTTAGCCTCCGGCTCTCACATTTTTGTCTTAGCTCAGGAAGGATGGCTCCAGAGCAAACTGATGCAGTAGCCAAATCGCTTGCTCACAACTTTAATGCCAGTCGCTCACAAAGTAGAATTTTTGCTCACAGGACTCCATAGCTTAGAGGGAGCATTGGTTATGACTCTGTGGACTCCTCCTGTCAAGTAACACTGAGTACATGGACTTTATGTCTTATCTTCAAAGGAGGGAATATTGTATCTTATGCCTTATTACAGTTACAGTATGCATAAGTGTTGTGGCACCACCAACTTTATAATTGTTTAATATATTGTTTTGGCAATCTTTGATGGTGTTTTCTACTAGTGAAATTTGTATATTTGGGACTTCTGTGACACTAGTCTTTTTCCCTTTAGCCAGTTTGGTGTAGTGGTTAAGTGCGCGGACTCTAATCTGGGAGAACCAGGTTTGATTCCCCACTCCTCCATTTGCACCTGGCTGGATGACCTTGGGCAAGCCATAATTCTGGCACAGCTGTTCTTAAAAAACAGCAGTTTCTGTCAGAGTTCTCTCAGCCCCACCTACCTCACAGGGTGTCTGCTGTGGGGAGGGGAAGGGAAAGGATTTTGTAAGCCGTTCTGAGACACCTTTGGGTAGTGAAGGGCGGGGTATAAATCCAATCTCTTCTTCTTCTTCCCTTGTTGTTTGCATCATCAGTTCAGAGCAAGAATTCTTCAGAAAGGTTGCTCACTAACCTATGATGTTGTGGATTGCTCTTAATGAAAGATATTGCATGACTGGTGTATTTTTGATTTTGTCTAAAGGATCAAAGCGGTTTCCCCCACCCACCCCATATCATACAGTTGTGCTTGTCAGGGATTGGGGGTTGGCCATGGCTCCACTGTTGAGTGAGCCCTTGGTGGCAAACTTGGGTATCATGTCTGACATTTGCCCCTTGGCCCCTGAGCCCAAACCTCTCCGTCAACTTCAGTTTTAACAGAAACTGTCCAAGTTGGTGCTTTGTGCAGAAAAGTGGGGTGCAAAATGTCTTAAATAAGAAAGCATGTCCTTTCTCTGCCTCAGTGTAGGCTTTTACAGAAGCATTGGATTTTGCTGTGTTTTTCTCACTGTGGTTACGAAGGCTTCCAGAGAGCCTGCTGTATGGTTATTGGTGCACAATGCTGGTGTAATAGTTACAAGACTGTGGCAGTTCCCTAGTACTTTTGCCAATACCCCATGTTTGCCTGGGTTGTCGGGAGTCCAGGTCCTGCTAACTGTCTCCCCTCTTCTGTTGCAGGCCACTGTCCCTGTCCTACACAGTGTTTGATGGACCCTCACCTCAGCCTCCCCTTGTTTTTTTACATGGGCTCTTTGGAAGCAAAAACAACTTCCAGTCCCTTGCCAAAAAGTTGGTGCTCCAGACTGGGCGCCAGGTACATGGGTGTGTGTGTGTGTGTCTGAGCTAGTGAAGCGGATATCACTTATTGGGATAGCTGTGGATAGCCCAGGTTAGCCTGAACTCATCAGATCTCCGAAGCTAAGCAGGGTCGACCTTGATTTGTTTACAGAGAAGAGTTACACCTCTTGCTTCTGCTTAAAAAGCAGACCTCCAAGGAATACCAGGAGTGTAACGCAGAAGCAGACAATGGCAAACCACCTCTGAAACGCCTCTTGCCTTAAAAACAAGTCTAGCTAGTGGTGCATAATGCTAAAAGAGCTAGAACTTGTGACTGCCAGACAATCTTAGGATCTCCTAGATGGGGACGAGTAACATCTATGGGTCCGTTAACCTCCTTATCGCTATGTAATATTCTTGGGGTACTATCCTGTTAGTTAATAGATTGACACTATTGAGTACTTTACTTGTGATGTGATATTTTATTCTGTTTTTATGCTGTTTTATGTGAAGGCACTTGTTGCCCTATTGTAAGCCGCCCTGAGCCTGCTTGCGGGGAGGGCGGGGTAGAAATGTAATGATAAATAAATAAATAAAAATTCTACACACAATGCCGTACGATAATTATTATGCTGTGAGGACCTCTGGATCGGCTTGTGTCACCCTCAAGAACTATTGGTTTGTTTACGGAGAAGAGTTAACACCTCTTGCTTCTGCTTAAAAAGCATTTAGGACAGCTTACAAAGTAACAGTAAATGAATATAACCAGCTTTTCTGCTGACAGGAAAGGGACGAAGGGTCCCCTTTTACCATCTGAAAATGTTTTCCGGGGGGTCAGGTAACCTGCATGGACAAAACCTACGTGGGAGGCAAGAGCTGTAGTGAGCAGAGGAGTTGGGTGGGATTGACTGGAAAAGCTGGTCAGATCCAACCCAGCAGCAAAACAGCAGCAGTTAAAATCCCTACCGTGCCCTACCCACATCTAGCTTTAGAACCCTGGAACCCTTAAAAGCATCCACAATAAAAATGATAACCACCTTGGATTCTTTAGTGTGTTTGTGCCAAGATTGTTGGCATGAGAAAGCAGGCTCTGTTTACCCAAGCGTCAGAGAAGATTGTGCCATCCTGGGAAGAAGCAGAAGTCCCTTCACTGCTTAATGTGGCTGTTGCCAGGGTTTGAGCAAGGCCTGCCCTGTACCATCTTAGTGCTGTTCATCTTCTCTTGCCTAGTTAGGTGCTGACGGTAGACGCCCGTAACCACGGCAGCAGCCCCCACAGCTCCTTGATGTCTTACGAAGCCATGAGTGCTGATGTCCAGCTCCTCCTCCACCAGCTGCACCTCAACAGGTGTGTCTTGATTGGGCACAGCATGGGTGGCAAGACGGCCATGGTACTCTCGCTCCAGCGGGTAAGTATGCTACTACCCAGGCTGAAGCGTCTGGCTACAGGAGGTGGACATGGGGATCGGTGTGGGGACGGCAAGCCTGCAGACACCCTGCTTAGCTGTCTTTGCTCTGCTCTTTACAAATCCAAATTACACACGGGGGAAGCTCGTTCTGTGAACAGGTGGGATAATGCAAGTTCGGTTCATTGGCATGTCCTGTGCTCTTTCTGTATTTGACTCTACTCTAGTCCAGTGTTCCCTCTAAGCTGAGCTAGTCTGAGCTAGCTCACAGTTTTTTAGCCTCCGGCTCACACGTTTTTGCCTTAGCTCAGGAAGGAGGGCTCCAGAGCAAACTAATATATGCAGCAGCCAAATTGCTCGCTCACAACTTTAAGGCCAGTAGCTTACATAGCAGAATTTTTGCTCACTAGCCTCCACAGCTTAGAGGGAGCATTGGTCTAGTCCCAGGATCCAGGCTTTTGAAATAGCTGGCAACTTTTGGCCAAGGAAGGGACTGTGGCTCAGTGGCAGAGTTCCTGTTTTGCATGCAGAAGGTCCCAGGTACAATCCACAGCATCTCCATCCTCAGGTGGCAGATGTGGGAAAGACCTGTCTGTTCCAGAGAGCCTCTGCCAGCCAGCGTAAGAAAGACGGAGCGAAATGGACCAGAGGTCTGGTTCAGTTGAAGGCAGGTAAAGGTAAAGGTTCCCTTGCTCGAATGCCAGTCGAATCCGACTCTAGGGTTGCGGTGCTCATCTCCGTTTCAAAGCCGAAGAGCCAGCACTGTCCGAAGACGTTTCCGTGGTCATGTGGCCAGCATGACTAAACACCAAGGTGCACGGAACGCTGTTACCTTCCCACTGAAGTGGTACCTATTTATCTACTTGCAATTTCTTGCTTTCGAACTGCTAGGTTGGCAGGAGCTGGAACTAGAGACGGGAGCTCACTCCCTCATGCGGCACTCGGGTCTCGAACTGCTGAACTACTGACCTTCCACAGCCTGCAGTTCAGCGTCTTAACCACTTGAGCCACCGCAGCTCCTGAAGGCAGCTGCTGATGTTTATTTACAAAAATTGAAGCTATACTCTTCTGCATCTAACAAAGGTGCTATAGCTCCATAGCAGATCATGTGCCTTGCAATGCAGAAGCTTCCATGTTGGACTCCTGACATTTCCAGTTAAAAGGATTTTGGGTAACAGATTCAGAAAGACCAGACAAAGAACTTCAAGAGCTTCTGTCAGGCAGAACAGACAGTACTGAGCTGGATAGGGCAATGCCTTGACTCTGTAACAAAGTTTGAGTCCCCTTTAAGACCCACAGAGTTTTATTCCGGGTATAAGCTTTTGTGTGCATGCACACTTCCTCAGATACAGTGGAACAGAACCTCCTCAGCCATTACTTATAGGGAGTAGGGTGGTGGGTGTTGTCAGGAAAGACCGTTTATTGTCAAGATGCACAAGTACCGGGTGACTGTAGTTGAGACTGGATGTAAGGAAGATTTGTGAATGACAGTGAATTAGCATACAAATGCAAGAGTTAACAAACAAATGTGGGAACAAAGTTTGAGTCCAGTGGCACCTACAGGACAAAGTTCAATTCTGGGTGCAAGCAATATCAGAGAGACTTCGTATGTACACTCCTTCAGATTCATTGAAAGAGATTTCCTCAAATATTTCGTATGGGGGGGGGTTAGTTGCCAGGAAGAGCTAATTAAAGTCAAGATGCCTAGGTCACTGAGCAATAAATACAGCTAAGACTGGAATGACACATCAGGTAAGACATGTAAATAGCAGTAAGTTGGTATACAGTTGGAGGCTCTGTTCCACTGTATCTGAGGAAATGTGCTTGCACTTGTTGTTGTTCAGTCACACAGTCGAGTCCGACTCTTCGCGACCCCATGGACCAGATCCCGCCAGGCCCTCCTGTCTTCCGCCATCCTCTGAAGTTTGCTCAATTTCATGTTCGTTGCATCTATGACACTGTCTAACCATCTCATCCTTTGCCGTCCCCGTCTTCTTTGACCTTCAATCTTTCCCAGCATCAGGGTCTTCTCCAGTGAGTGCTCCCTTCTCAATGGGTGGCCAAAGTATTTGAGCTTCAGTTTCATTATCTGGCCTTCCAGGGAACAGTCAGGGTTCCCATGAGTAAAACTTGGTTGGTCTTAAAGGTGCCGCTGGACTCAAACTTTGTGCTGCTGCTTTAGACTAACACAGCTACCCACCTGAATTGACTCTATAAGGCAGCTTTGTATGTGGGGAAGTGCTGTGACTCAGCAGTAGACTGTCTGCCTTGCATGCAGAATGTCTTTGGAGAGCCACTACCAGTCAGAGAAGACATTGCTGAGTGAGATGGACTAACAATATGCCCAGAAACTCTATACCCTAGTTGACTGTGCTGATGGGCTATGAGAGCTCTCGTTGTTCCTGGGAGGAATAGCCGGGAGAAAGAGCCATGGCCTCCCCTTGTCTGAGGTGGTGCCATTTTGTTTCCTGCAGCCATGAGGATTAGGCTGTGCTTAAAACTGGAGGCTCTACAGATCTGTTCCTTTTCTCTGGTGCAGCTGCATGTGGCTAGTTCTGGCCAACTCATCTCAGAAAGGATATTGAAGAGGTGGGGAGGGTATAGAAAGAGGCTACCAAAGCAGTTGGGGTTGGAGCACTTTCCATTCAAGACGTGGAAAGAGTTGCACTTTTTTTTAGTTTAGGAAAAACAATGGCTGGGGAAAAGAGGCATCAAAGGGGCTTATAAAATTATGCAGAATGTGATGAAACTGGCAAGGAAAACGTTTCCTCCCTCTTCCTTGATTCTAGGCAATGCAGGGCATCTGGTGAAGTGAATGGGCCGTAGATTCAGAACAGAAAGCATTTTCCCCCCACAGCGCCCAGTTAACTGGTGGGACTCGCTTCTGCAGGATGTAGCAATGACCGCTGGCTTAGATGGCTTCAACAGGGATTAGACATATCTGTAGAGGAAGTGTATTGGCCATGCTAGTTATAGGGGATCCTCATGTTCAGAGGTGTGTCCTGAATACAAATTGCTGTGGGTAAGGAGGACAAAAGAAGGGGGCTTCAGCCACTGTGCCCCATTTGCAGGCCTCCCAGGGGCCTTTGTTTGGCCATTGTGGAGAACAGGATGCTGTACTAGAGAGGCCTTGGGTGCAGTCAAGCAGGGGTGTCTTTGGGATGGATTCTCCAGCTTTCCCAGGG
>NW_015167538.1:225081-231459 GCF_001447785.1 Gekko japonicus | reverse complement strand
CTCCCTTGGCTTGCTTGTTCCCCGTCAGCCGGAGCTGGTGGAGCGCCTGGTGTGTGTCGACATCAGCCCCAGCGAGACGTCAGCTGTCACCAGCTTCCAGGCCTTCTTGGCTGCCATGCGGGCCGTGAACATCCCACGAGGCCTCCCCCGCTCCACTGCTCGACGGCTAGCTGAAGAGCAGCTGCGTTCAACCATCCAGGTAAGACCACCTCTCCAAGATGCGCTGAAATCCCAGCCATTTCAAATGCAAAGCCAGGGTTCCAGCCATTAAGAAGGCAAAAAATAAAAAATGAAAAGTGTGTGTGGGGGGGGAAGGCTTCCAGGCCTTCTTGGCTGCCATGCGGGCCGTGAACATCCCACGAGGCCTCCCCCACTCCACTGCTCGACGGCTAGCTGAAGAGCAGCTGCGTTCAACCATCCAGGTAAGACCACCTCTCCAAGATGCGCTGAAATCCCAGCCATTTCAAATGCAAAGCCAGGGTTCCAGCCATTAAGAAGGCAAAAAAATAAATAAATGAAAAGTGTGTGTGTGGGGGGGGAATGTCCAGCTTGCCTTGGCGAACGCTAAAAGTATTTAATGCAAAGTCAAGAGCTCTAAGAATTACAGTGTAACACATAAAGTATCAAAATGTAACAATCATGAGCTGTAAATCAAGGTTACAATGTAACACTACTAGTTCCCAGGGTTTTTTTGTAGAAAAAGTGCAGCAGGAACTCATTAGCATAATAGGCCACACCCAACAGCAGAAACTCATGTGCCTATTAGGCCACACCCCTAACAGCACAGCTCATTAGCATCTTAGGCCACACCCCCATGCCTTCCCTTGGTTTGCCCGGGCAAGCCTCCCCGGGAAGGGAAGGCAGTTTAACTGCGGGGAGCTCAGGCAAGCCAGCCCTTGGAGGGAAGGGAAGGCAGTTTAAACTGCCTTCCCTTGGCTTGCCTGGGTACCCCTTGGACAGGCCGGGGAAGGCATGGGGAGGCATTTAAATACCTCCCGATCCTTCCAGGGGGGGCCCTGGCCCACCCGCCTCATAGTCGCCGGGGGTGTGTGTCACTCTCCAGGCCTTCCCTCTGTAGCCACGCGCGCAGAGGTTTTGGCTGTAGTGTGGGCGTGGCCAACTCTGAAGCCAGCCGGAACTCCGTTCCTGTGCCTTCCTGCCCAAAAATAGCCCTGCTAGTTCCCAAGTTCACAATATGACAGATTTATCTAACAGGTCAACAACTGGAAGTTATGCAGCAGCATGTATCCCAGGCATGCAAATATGTTTCCATCCTCTTTTTCAAAGCCGCATCTCCCTTCTGTTGCGGAAATCAAAATTCAAGTCGGAATGGAAGCCCCAAGTCTCTGGAGAGCCGCTGCAAGTCAGAGCAGGCAATGCTGAGCTATTTATTTATTATTTTCAATTTGTATCCCGCCTGAACTGGCTCAGCTAGTTGTATTCTCACCACCTAGTTGAGCTAGGTGGTGGCAGCTACAAGCATGAACAGCCTCAAGAGGGAATTGAAGGTCCATCGGTGGCTGTTAGCCACAAGCAGAGGTCGATTCGGGGGGGGGGGTCGCGGGGGATCGCAGGCACACGACGAAGCCCCACCCCCCGCTTCTGGCCGCCCCGCTTCCAGCCATCATTCAACCAGGAGGAGGCAGGAGAAGAGGGAGGGTAAGTTGCTTCCTCCCCGCCTCTCCCCACCCCTGCCTGCCTGGGGCCAGGGAGGGCCTTGGCGGGGCTTCCTCGCACTCCCGCCAGCCTTGCAGGTCTACTGCTGGGCCTTATGATGTCAGGGGGTGTGGCATATGCTAATGAGTTATGCTAATGAGCTCCCCTAGCTCTTTTTCTATGAAACGACCCCTGGCCACAAGGTATAGATAGGAACTCTCAGTCTGGGGCAAGGGATGCTGTGTCTTCTTGGTGCTGGGGGGGGGCAACAGTGGGAGGGCTTCTGGTGTCCTGGCCCCACTGCTAGACCTCCTGATGGCACCTGGTATTTTTGGCCACTGTGTGACAGAGTGTTGGACTGGATGGGCCATTGGCCCGATCCAACATTGGCTTCTCTTATGTTCTTACGTCTGACTCCAGGATGGTTGCTTCAGATGTCCATATCAGTTCTAATTAGTCAGTGACAATCCCTTCCCAAAGAATCCCATGAAACAGGAATCAGTGGATTTTACTAAAGTATTAGGAATGACCTCTTAAGCTTTCCCCTCCCGCCCTGAGTTTGGCACAATTGCCTTATATAAATACTAGTTTATTATACTTGGAATTCCTATTCCCCCTTCCAATTTTTTTCTCCCCTTCTTCCCCTCTATTTCTTGTTCTCTTTTCTCCCTCATATCTGTTTGCTGTACCTTTCGATGGCGTGCATTTGGGGTGGGTGGCAGCAACTGCTTAGAAAGCGTTTACTTTGTGTAGGAGGGAAAAAATTCATTCAGAAGCTTGTTTTCATTTTAAGGGAAGGAGAGCCGGGGGCGGGGGGGAAGGAAGAAGAAGCCATGAAGATTATCCAAAACAAGACAGGCTGGTGTGAATACAATAGGAAAAATAAGCTCACCAAAGAAAATCACTCTTCGATAATTTTAACACACTTAGTTGTACTTATATCACAAATTTCCTGTATTAGACAACATTCATTCTTAACGCTGTTAAGAACAGCTACATCAAGATTTTGTATTGCTTTGTATTATATTTATGTTACTATTTACTGGCTTTGCTTATGTCCATGAAATGCACTTCACACGAGAATGAATGTTGTCTAATACAGGCTGCTGAGTTGCAAAACAGATTCCATGTTTTGTGCACGCGCAGTGTAATTGCACAGAATGTGTGTTGTTGGGAGGGGATGTCGCTCTTGCACACCCCAAGCCCATCCTGTCTTCTCTCTGCCTAGGAGCCAGCCACCCGCAACTTTCTGCTTACCAATCTGGTGTCTTCTGAGGACCAGTTCATGTGGCGGGTGAACCTGGAGGCCATCTCCCACCATCTGAATGAAATTTTGAGCTTCCCCGATTTCCAGACGCCCTACTCGGGTCCCACTCTTTTCCTGGGAGGCTCAAAATCCGAGTACATCAGGTGAGAGTTCTCGTTCCCAGGTTTGGCTTGCACTAGGATCGACAAGGCCTCGGCTGCCAAACCCCTTCTCACGATCAGGTTTTACCTGAGGAAGATGACGTGGTGAAGACCAATGTTCCCTCTAAGGTGTGCGGTCTCGTGAGCAGAAATTTTACCCTGTGAGCCAAAAATGGTGCTAGCTTAAAACTGTGAGCGGGCCGACATTTTTAAACATTTTTATTTCAGTGTACAAGCAGACAAAACATACAAACATAACATATTAACTATTATCATTTGTATTACAAGCCATATATTTATATTAAACTTATTTATTTATTTGGAACATATTTGTATTACTTATATGACTCTTTCAAACTATATTTTAGAAATGATTTTTACATCATAGCCATGAACAGTATCATCAAATTTCATTACGAAAAAACATTTAATTTAGCCTCTCTTCTTCCTTTCTCTTTTTTCCAATAATTGAAAACACTGTCAATGTTAATATTATTCCCAGTATTCATATGCAGTTTTATTCTCATTAAGTTCTCCAGGTGATCTGTTTCTAACCGACTTCTTATCTTAGTTTTGATGGCATTCATTAAGCTAAAACCTCTCTCACAATCAGCACTTGAGGCTTGAAAAGTTCCACACACATCCAGAAGAAGATTTAGCTCACTGAATTGTTCTTGTTGTAGTGCAAATGTCAGTAAGTCCTGGAAGGTTTTCATTGCTCCAGCTTTCATCTTCTCTGCAATGATTAATTTGAAATCTGAATACTGCTTATGAAGTTCCTTAGCATATGATTGTTCATCTCTCTGGAACAAAACACAGTAACACTGGGCTAATCTTGAAAGCTCTTGATTCCCAAAAGAAAAGTTGTCCAGGTTGGAGGAGTTTGATAAACAGTCTTTGTCAAATATACACCAATCCTGTAATTCATTCTCTGGAAATCTTTTATCCATGTGGTCACAAGTTTGCATAATGAACTGGAGAATGGGATCGATATTTACTGTTGAGCTGTAAGATGAAATTAGATCCTGTACAGTTTCACTTAAATGGACTTTGTCTCCCAGATATTGAGATCTGATTTTCCTGATTTTGGCCTTGGTGAACTGAAATGCTTCCACGGTGGTCAAAGAGCTCTTCTGAAGAATTTTGCAAAGTTCTGCTAAATCTCCGAGAACATCACAAAGGATGAATAATGCCACCTTGTATTGTGGATTACTTAATTTTTCAAGGCAGTATTTGTGTACAGGGTCATTATCTTCTTCTACTTGTTCTTTGCAGTATTCAAGTAAGATGTCATAATTATTAACCAGGGCACTTACAGCAAAGTGCCTAGAGAGCCATCTTACCTCATTCAATGGCCTAAATGAAAGTACATCTCTGTCTGCTGTGTTGGCAATTTCCTCCAGTTTGGCTTTTCGTGTGCTGGATCTACAGAAGAGGGTATAAACAGTGCGTATTAAAGTTTCAACCTCCCTAATGAGTGGGATTTTTTTCCATGCATCATCTATTCCTAAGTCTTCTCGATGAACTACACAGTGCTGCTCTAGCAGATGAGGAACTGATGCTCGCAGAATTGCAGCAACACCATTCCGCTTTCCAAGCATGACAGAGGCACCATCTGATGTAAACATGACCATGCGATTCATGTCCAACTGATTCTCATCATAAAACTTCCTTAAGGAATCGACTATTGCAGCACTATTGCAAGCAGACAATTTCACAATGCCAGCAAAAACAGTTTTATGAATATCACTGCCAGTTCTCCTGAATTTGATGTACATAATGAGCATCTTCGACACAGTGATGTCAGTACTTTCATCAATTATGAGGGTGTGAAAAGCAGATTCCCGGATTTCATTTAAAATTTCACTTTTGATAACACTATTTATGCATTCAATGAATTCAAAGGCATAGTTTTTGCTTCTCCAGCTTGTGGGAATTTTGGCATATTTTTCAACATGGTCATGAATATCCTGCACAGACAGCATGGATGCATTCAGCTTAACTGCAAGTAGCACGTTGTCAATTAAAATCTTGACCTCTTCTGGACTTGATTTTTCTCGGTTCACATATTCAATTCTGGTGTTTCGATCCTCAGGGGTTTCTCGCAAGAAATTCATTAGAGGTCCATGGCTCTTATTCCGGAGTTTTGTCACCGCTTCCAAGTGGTATTTGTGATTTGCGTGGCGCTTCAGATAATCTACTTTCCACTCGTCCCATTTCTTTCCAGTGCTCCAGTCCCCATCAACTTCTGCTTTTATACATATTTTGCAGACTACCACATCATCTGTCTCACGGTACTCGAAGATTTCTTTTAGCTGCACATTCTTGCGTCCACTGAAGTGTGGCATTGTCGTTTCAACAGAGAACTTCATCAGCCACTCAGTCTTGAAGCTGTTGCGGTTTTTCTTTGTGAGTCCACTGAAGAGTTGAACGTCAGCTTTCCGCTTTGACATTTTCAATGACTCTGGTCTCTGGGGGCAAACAAAGGGAAAGTGTCTCTAAAACTTCCAGCTAAACAGTCAAGTTCTGTACATAAACCAAGTAAATTTAACCTCTCTCCCCTTAACTGCCCTGGTTATCATTAAAAAGACTCCTTCTTTGGCAGCAACAACATGTTAAAGAGAATGAGTCATACATAAAACAAACTGGGAAATAATGTTAGCATGTTTAGTGTGGATACATTGGATAAAGTAAATTACTAGCCTATCACTGCACTCATTCCCACCCATTCCAAAATGGCTAAGCACAAGACAGCCTTACCTTTCCTTCCTCTACTGTAGTCGCAAGAAACAGCAGGCAATCCACTGATTACTTTGCCACGGTCTATGAGAATAAAAACAAGACAATCAGTAAAATGCAGTGGCAACCTTTGTTGGGGTGTTAGCTATTATACTTTAGGTTAAGAACAAATAGCAAAGTGATAGGAAACCCCCCCCCTTTTAAACCAGAGCCTCACCTTGCTGAAATTTTGGCTAGAAGCTTCCAAAATGGTCTTGATCACCAGGGTCTTTATGTCCCTTCAATGCTGAATTTGGAACACTTTCGTTTTCTAGGGTTCTCCTATAGACATACATAGATCACAGTTCCAACAAAGTTCTCAAAGACATGTAGTTCTGAGATACGCTATCCCTATACATGGAAGCTCCATTTAGCTCCTGTGCTCTGCTCATGCATGTTTCTGTTTTTTGCCAGCCAAGTCATCCTAGCCTCATCCCTTACCCTTATGCCTCAGCGTACACACCCTCTGCCTCCCAAATCCCAAGTGATCAGCTATGGTATTTTATAGAAGAAGAAGAAGAAGAAGAAGAAGAAGAA
>NW_015167538.1:178828-223443 GCF_001447785.1 Gekko japonicus | reverse complement strand
CCCCTCCTCCCCCCCCCCAACGGAGCCCAGGGAAGTAGAAAGATCCCAGCCAGGGCACAAGCAGCATGCACACACAAACAGTCCCTCTCTCTCTCTCTCCCCCCCCCAACGGAGCCCAGGGAAGAAGAAAGATCCCAGCCAGGACACAAGCAGCATGCACACACAAACAAACAGTCTCTCTCTCTCTCTCCCCCCCCCAACGGAGCCCAGGGAAGTAGAAAGATCCCAGCCAGGGCACAAGCAGCATGCACACACAAACAGTCCCTCTCTCTCTCTCTCCCCCCCCCAACGGAGCCCAGGGAAGTAGAAAGATCCCAGCCAGGGCACAAGCAGCATGCACACACAAACAGTCCCTCTCTCTCTCTCTCCCCCCCCCAACGGAGCCCAGGGAAGTAGAAAGATCCCAGCCAGGACACAAGCAGCATGCACACACAAACACACTTTCACTCGAAGGGTGACCCCCCCTCCCAGACAAAAGAAAGAATCAGGCGACTTACCTCATGAAGGGCGGCAGCAGTCCTTCGAGTAGTTCTTGGGCCACTTGGTCTTCGGCTGCACGAGGGAGGACTGGTGGGACGCAGCGCCCCCTTTCATAGGGTAGGCAAGCCGGAAGGGAGGGGAGGCGGGCCCAGCCCAGATTTGAATGCCCCAATCAAACTACTGGGCTTCTGGGCTTCCTCGCAACTATTGGGTAGGGGGAACCTCTGGCTCCTGCGCCAAGATTAGATTTGCTGCGCTGACGATTGGGAATTGGTGCGCCAGCGCAGCTTGGCGCACCTTAAAGGGAACCTAGGTGAAGACCACACCTGCTTTGCCGTGCTGTGTATGGGCAAATGATGTACAGAGTAACCCTCAGTCTCCCATATCATGTATTAGCTGGGATTTCTCTGGTCCTACAGCATACCTCTGAGTGTGCAAGGAGTTCCTGTTCCTCCACCAGCAGCCATTTTCTTGCCTTGGTGGTTCTGATGCCAGGCTTTGGAGCTGGGGATTTTGAATGAGTTGCTCACTGGGTTGGATCCCTCCAGCTTTTTTGCTGTATTCTTACCAAATTCACCTTTTGACTGCAGCCTTTACTCCAAATGGCTCATGTCCATGTACATACCGTGATCCCCAGCCTTTTATTATTTATTTATTTATTTATTTGATTTTTATCCCGCCCTCCCGCCGAAGCGGCTCAGGGCGGCGTACAACAATAAAACAGTAAAACAGTCTATACAAACATTAAAATCACAATAGTATTTGTACAACTGCGCCAGCTTTTATGGTGGTTAAAGGGGACTCTCACCTCCCTTTTTCACCTGGCTGGATCCAACCCACTGGTTTCCAAACTGACCTGAGTTCTTTACAAAGGGAGCATTGGGGGGGGGGGTGTTTTTCCAGTGTCACTGCTGCTCAGCACTGTATTCTGTCCCCCTATCTGTAGCTCCAACGACTACCCAGAGATCGAGCGGCTTTTCCCCGAAGCAGAGATCCAGTATGTGTCCAATGCGGGGCACTGGGTTCATGCTGATCAACCCCAAGAGTTCCTCACTGCGGTGTGCAACTTTCTGGAGCTGCCTCCACCATAGAGTATCTGGAAGAATCTTCACAAACTGGCCCCTGGAGCAGAAACAAAGCGGGATTTGTCTCCTTTCTCCTGGCTGGCAGTTTCTCCCCAACTTCCATCTGTGACTCCGCAAGCTCAGACTGGGGCTTACATGTGCCATTTCCCCGGTGGTCAGTTTTGCCGGACGCCTGAGTGCGCTGTACCATGTTGCGGTGCTCTCCACAGAACCTGTGGTGGCCGGAACACCACTTTCTTCATGTCTCCTCCGCACCGTGTTTAATATTAAAATTAAGTGATGTGTGTTTGTTTCTTTTCTAGACAGGTTGCCTCTGACATCCCAGAGGCTAAGAAGAAAGGGAGGCTGCCAGAAATGTATTTATTTATTTAAAATATGTATTAGCTGCCTTTCTTCCTTTTGATGCTCAAAGCAGCTTACAAATGTAGATAAAAGACCACAAATAAAATACATTAAAAATATAACACCGAAATTTAAAACCACTACTCAGGACTGGGGCTGCTGCTAAACTTAACCAGTCCTAAATAAAACTGTCTCCAACTGCCTCCTAAAAATTGAAAACGAACGAATGAGGCAGATGAGCTGGTATCTCCTCTTTTTAAGGGTATTTTAAATCCCAGTTAAAATAACAGAACTGTGGGGACAGCACTGGATTATCCTGGCTCAACCCTCACCCTACAGGAGCTTGCTTTTCAGCTGAATCACACTTCCAAAGACAGGCATTCACTGTATCACTGGGGCAAGCAAGAATTGACTCCAGCCCATCTTTGTAAACTTGTTATAATCAGAGTTGGGACCTCCGGGGTCATCTAGTCACAAATACCTCCCCTTCCACACCCAGAAGATGACAAAAAAACTCCAGGATCACTGGGGGCCAAACTGGCCTGGAGAAAAATTGCTTCCTGACCCAAAAGTGGCAATCAGCATTTCCCTATGCATGTAAGAAAGGGCCACAAGAACTAAGCACTGATGCAACCCTTCCTGCCCTCCCTCTCATGATCTGCCTAAGTTCACAGAATCTACATTACTGTTGGATGGCCATCTAGTCTCTGAAAATTTCCAAAGAAGGAGAGCCCACCACCTCCCAAGGCAGCCTGCTCCACTGAGGAACCGCTCTGTCAGGAAGTTCTTCCAGACCCCTCACCATCTTCATTGCCCTCCTCAAACCCTGGTTAATGGAACCCTGATGAACTTGAATCATGGTTTAGAGTGGTGCCAGGGTTACCCTTAACCATGGGTAATATGTGTGTGCAGAATTCCTCTCAGAAAGTGACAGACCATGGCATCCCATCCCACACAAAGTCAGTGTGGCATGATGGTTAGAACACCAGACTAGGGACTGGAGGATATGGGTTCTACTTCCCACAGCACCACATCACTCACTGGGTGACCTCAGGCTGGAGTCTCTTAATCTAACCTCCTTCACAGGATTGTTGTGAGGACAAACTGGAAGAAGGAGAACCATTACACCTGCTCGAGTTCCTTGGAAGAAGATTTGGATAACAATATAAGAGCTGATGGGTAATGGACAGTTTGCTTTATATCAGCACTGGCTAGGGCATTTCAGCCAAAGTCTTTGGTTGTCAATAATTCTCTTTATAATTTCCCAGATAATGCAGTCCAGGGTGTGAGCTGAACACATTTATGAAGCTGCCTTATTCAGAGGTAGACCTTTGGTCTATCAAGGTCAAGATTGTGTACTGCGTCCTGACCTGGATGTCCCAGGCAAGATCAATCTCAGCAGATCTCAGAAGCTAAGCAGGGCCGACCCTGGCGAGTGTTTGGATGGGAGATCTCCAAGGAATACCAGGGCCAGGATGCAGAGGCAGACAAAAGCAAGCCACCTCTCTGATACGTCCAAGTCCCACTAGGGGTCGCCAGAAGTCACCCATGTCTTCCAGGCATACACACACACATACAGAGATTGTCTTCTGTGACTTGCTGCAGATGTCCAGGGTCACGGGCAGATGTCTTTCCTATCACCTTCTACCTGATACTTTTAACTGGAGATGCCAGGGATTGAACCTGGGACCTTCATGCAAAACCAATGCTCGACCACTGAGCCATGACCCATCCACTTGTATACTTCTGCCCTTTCATTCAGCCACGTTTTTTTTTCAATAAGTGTTTTTTATTTTGAACAATATATACAACAGTACATTCATAACATATATTGACACTATGCAATAATCAACTTTCTCAACCCTTAAGAGCCCTTTTAAAAATATAACAGATCTTTGTAATAAGAGTTGTTTGGAATCACTTCTTCTTCTGCTAGATAGTTCACCACTGGGAACCAAGTTGCTTGAAAACTTTTTTGGTGAGAGACAATTTTACCATATATAAAGTGCTCCCAAAGTTTGTTTTGCCAACATTGGAGAGTAGGTTGATTTTTGTTCTTCCAATACTGGGCTATAGTTATGCGTGCAATAGCTAATAATGTTGCTATTAATGTTCTAGTGACTTTTCTTTCACAGGTATCTGGGATGACATCCAACAAGACCGTTTCAGGTAGAAAAGGTAAGTTGATTCCCGTGATTTTGTGAATTTGTTGTACAATTTGTGTCCAGAACTGTTGTGATGAGGTACAGGACCACCAACAGTGTATAAAATCTCCAGTCTTCCCACATTTTTTCCAGCAGAGTTTGTTTATTTTTGGATCGATTTTATTTAGCCGTGAAGGTGTTAGGTACCAGCGATGAAGGACTTTAAAGAAATTAAGTTTAATACAAAAGATTTTTGAAGAAGGACTAGGCGAGCTCCAGATTTTATCCCATGAAATCGTCTGGAGCCTGTTTTGGCAATCAGTATGCCATTTGAATTGTGAGGCTATTGTTTTCTGTTGGAGAAGGGCGGGACTTACAAGAATGATAGACATAATGGATAAAGGGACATCTATCTCAAAAGCAGCTCTGGAGAGGAAACTCAGAGAAAACATACCATGGTTCAGATACTTTCAACTCCAACATCTCACCAGAGAGTGGATGTACAGAAGTACAACTCCCCAAATACTTACACCATTTGAAATCCTGATTAGACACAAGACTGGAGAGATAAAAGGTTTGATCTCGAAATTATATAAAATTCAGCCACGTTTGAAGCCCTCTTCTGGTTCAAAGATCCTTCCTGTGACATAAGAAGCTTCTTGCATTGGAATGATGTGGATTTTTACGTTTAAATTCTTTTTTAGGGTGTTCTGACACACTAGCCCTGAGAGTTTTCGGGGTTTCATGTAAATCTGCAAACATGCCTTTTTCCCACTTTCCCAGCAAACCATCAGCTTCAGCCTTGAGAAAGATAACTTATGAATCAATTGGCTTTATGCCCAGAACAAATCCCAGGAAAAATAGGACAAAGCTTACAACAGTTATTCTTTGGAATACTTAGCATGTCTTAACATCATGCCTTTAGAGAAAACAAATTAGATGGTTTAAGATAGTCATGTGAGGCTCGTGCAATGGTGTCTATATAAGACCAGCGGTCATATCATAGAAAAAGAGGTGCAGGAGCTCATTAAGGTAAAGGTTCCCTTGCTCGAAAGCCAGTCGAATCCGACTCTAGGGTTGCGGTGCTCATCTCCGTTTCAAAGCCAAAGAGCCAGCGCTGTCCGAAGACGTTTCCGTGGTCACGTGGCTGGCATGACTAAACACCAAGGCGCATGGAACGCTGTTACCTTCCCACCGAAGTGGTACCTATTTATCTACTTGCAATTTCTTGCTTTCGAACTGCTAGGTTGCCAGGAGCTGGAACTAGAGATGGGAGCTCACTCCATCATGCGGCACCCGGGTCTCGAACTGCTGAACTACTGACCTTCCACAGCCTGCAGTTCAGCGTCTTAACCACTTGAGCCACCTCAGCTCCTATGAGCTCATTAGCATAACTCATTAGCATAACTTATTTGCATATGCCACACCCCCTGACATCACCGGAAGTGTGTCAGAAGGCAACATCCACCGCTCAGGCTTCACTGGACTGTTTTGGATTGCTAGCTATTGGGGGGGGGGACGTGCAGATCTGTCCTCGCAGAGGAGGGAGAGCTTGTACCTGAATAAAACTTGGTCTTAAAGGTGCCACTGGACTGTTTTGGACCTGGGGGGAGGGCCTCTAAAAACTTACCTGGCTGCTTCTTGCTCTGACTGAGGGCTGTTGGGAGCAGGGGGTGAGGCCTGTTGCATGTGCCCGCCCCCTGGGCTCTTTACTGCTGGAGCTCCGCTCCTGTGCGTTCCTGTAGGAAATGACCCCTAGACAGCCACAAACAAAAACCCCTGAATCTCTCAAATCTGGGTTGTGGTGAGGTTATCTTACCTTTTCTGAAATGGCTTCATAAGAATTTTAGAAATTGCCTCTTATATTTAAATGGCAGATACGTAGGAGAAAGGATGACACTTTCCCTATGAAGAAAGGTTAAAGTGCTTGGGCCTATTTAGCTTGGAGAAATGATGAATGGGGAGTGACATGATAAAGGTTTACAAAATTATGCGTGGGACAGAGCAGGTAGAGAGAAGTACTTTCCTCCCTTTCTCACAGTACAAGAACTCGTGGGCACTCAATGAAATTGCTCAGCAATCGGGTTAGAAGGGATAAAAGGAAGTACTTCTTCACCCAAAGAGCGATTAACACATGGACTTCTAGTGTCCTGCCCCCACTGGTGAACCTCCTGATGGCACCTGGTATTTTTGGCCACTGTGTGACAGTGTTGGACTGGATGGGCCATTGGCCTGATCCAAAATTGGCTTCTCTTATGTTCTTATGATTTTTTAAAATTTATAATGCCATTTACATATTTTAAAGTTTTCTGTATAATTACACCTCTGGTTTATTTAATCTGTTTAAGAGTAACTACAGTGATTTTAATAAAGTTCTTAAAGGACAACATTGAGTGTTCATTGGCTGGGATACAAGGTTTTCGCCAAGACTGGAAATAAACTTCTGACCTCTTCCCAGTCAAACGACTGGTACCTGTACTGAAGGCTCATTAGAAAGCCTCCTCCACACAGCATTTGGGTTACTGGTTAATGCATTGCTTTAAACAGATATTTTTGTTTCCATGCGCCTGGTTTAAGTAACAAAAGGAAGGCTTTGTATTTCGTTGAGCAACATGGCAGGCTGCAAGTCTGTAATTGGTGGGATGGTGTTGCAGTAGAAATAATTCAAAATCCATTCCGTGTTTTACGAATTAGCAAAATACCTGGGTGTTTGGTATGGAGGTAGGTTCCCTCTGCCCATAGAAACACATTGTATAGACCAGTGGTGCCGAACTCATTTGTTATGAGGGCCGGATCTGACATAAATGACACCTTGTTGGGGAAGGCCATGCGTGTCTTAAAATGTAATGCCAGGTAGCGGAGATATCTATATATCTAATACCGAAGGTGCCCCCTGCGTGCGGATACTTATTTCCGCACATCGGGGGCACCTGGGGGGAGGGAGATGTTTGTGCACACTTGGGGCAGTCCCCAGGTGTGCACAAAAATCTTAAAAACCTGGAAAAGATATGGGGGGGATACTTAAATCCCCCCAAAAGTGACAGAGCGTCCCCTGCACATGCGCAGGGAACGCTCTGCGAACTCCCTCACCGCCGCCACCGCCTCGGAGGGGGGGGAGAGAGCAGCGAGGCCCGAGCAGCAAGCTGCTCTGGGATGGGGGGGAACTTACCTCCTCCTGCTGCTTCCTCCCCTGCCTCATAAGTGTGGAGGTCCCCCCCCCGCGAGTATCGCGGGTCCCGCCCCTTGTAAACTTTATAAAGGACACAAACACAAAGGGTTGTTTTTTTTTACTTAAAATAAAAACATGCTTAAAACATTAGCACTCTTGCAATATTTTGTTTATTTAACAGTGTCTGATAACTGACACCTCTTGCTCTGAATTATTGCATCAAAATGTCTGTGCTGTTGCAATCTTGCGTATGCTGTTCGGGTGTGTATCTGTAAGCTGCAAACCTACAATGATGCAGCAGGAGCAGCACTGGAAGAAGCAGCAGAAGACAGCCAGTTCCACTGTGGGCCTGATAGAAGCCCTCCGGGGGCCTGATCTGGCCCCCGGGCTGCACGTTTGACACCCCAGGTACAGACCTACACATGTAACTGACCTGGATAATCCAGGCTATCCCAATCCTGTCAGATCCTGGCTGCTATGCAGGGTCAGCCCTGGTTCATCCTTGGGTGGGAGACTGCCAAGGAAATCCAGGGTTGCAGCAAAGAAGCAGACAGCTGGCAAACCGCCTGTGTCCATTTCTTGCCTTGAGAACCCCATGGGGTTGCCAGAGGTTGGTTGGGACTTGACATTCGTGTGTATATTCAGAAGTCGGTCCTACTGTTTTCAGTGGGCTTTTCACCCGGTAAGCATACACAGAATTACAACCTTGGTAACTTTTTTTTCCTTTCCCCAAAGAATCCTGAGAACTGTTCTGGTTCCATGGCAGAGTACGTAGCATGCATGCAGAAGGTGCCAGACTCAATCCCCAGTGTTAGGTAGCAGGTGCAGGGAAAGGCCTATTTCTCCCTGCGACCCCGGAGGGTTGCTGCCTGTCGGAGTAGACAAGGCTGAGGAAGAAGTTCAAGGGTCCGATGTGATATAATGCGGCTTCCTGTGTTCCCAGCCCCGCCTTTTTTGCCGAGAGCAGGAGAGGAAGGGTATTTTACTTTCACAATCGGCTGCCACCACAGAGAACCGTGCTGGGACCCGTGCCAGGACGATTGTGGCTTCGGCCATGGCGGGTAAGTGACTTCCCCTGCTGTCATTAAAATTCCCTGGTGGTTTCTCCCTCACCCCACCCACCCACCCACACTGCTCGTTTTATTTATTTTATTTATTCAGGTATTTCTACCCCGCCCTACCCCGCAAGCGGGCTCAGGGCGGCTGCCAAGGCACCGTCCATTCTGCCAAGGCACCGAGCAGGAAAGAGCTCCTCTTCTAGAATCATAGTCCTGCCCATTACGGTGGGGCCATGGCTCAGTCAGAGTGTACCTGGTTACTCTCAGGAGATCCCAAGCCAGCATCTCCAATATGAACTGTCTCAGGCGGCAGGTGTTCAGAAAGACCTTCCTTTTGGGGAGACCTTGGAGAGCCACCGGCAGTCCCACCTGGCAGTTCTGACCTTGGTTTGACTCGCTAGAGGGCACGTGCAGATGTTCCAAGTGTCTAATGCCCAGCCAGTTCAAAGAAGCTGTGCCTCCCGGTTGCAGTTGTAAATCCTAGTGGTGAAAAAAGAGACACGGCTTCTTGCTCATCTGCTTGCTACTGAGGGTAGGGGTGGTGCTTATGGGAGGCAAAACCCTGCAGGGGTGGAAGGATCGACTTCCTTCCCCCTCCCTACACAGCTCTGATGCAAAGAGGAGCCAACTGTAATTTCTAAAGGTGATCTGAAGACGTGAGCGATGACTGATGAAAGCTCATCTACCCGGCAACAGATTTTGCTAGTCCTGAAGGCGCTCCTGGACTCTTGCTCTTGCCTGCTGCTGCAGACAGACTGATGTGGCCACCCATCTTGTTCTCAAGCTACTGCGCGTGGATCTATGTGTCTCCTCTGTTTTGACCCCAACCCATCCTACCCGTTCGTTCCCTTGCTTTCCTGGGGTAAAGCCATATTCGACCCATAATCGTAAGAGCTGCTGAAATGTTTGAGAATGGTTCAAGTGTCTGTTTCCTGGGAGAACTTGAAATGTTACTGAGAATTTTAAATTTCTTTAAAAATGGGTGCAGGCAGTACTGCTGGGCATCTAAAGTGCAAGCAAAAGAACAAAATGCTTGTTTCTAGGCTTACGGGAAGTTGAAATTCTCTCCCAGGCCCACCTTACACACCATCTCTGCCTTTTCTGTATTAATGCTACAGTTTGTGGGCGGCGGGAGGGGGGGGGGGAGTCTCCCTACATGGTATCCCAGAGCTGCCTCTAAGAACACCCAGCCCTGGATTGAAAACGAGTCATTTATATAAGGCCACCTATAATACCTGTGGAACTTAAATACCAGTTTCTCATTTATTTATTCATTTATTCATTTGGGGGGGGGGATGAATCCCACACATCCAGGTATGAATTTTCAAAAATGGTTAACAAATATGTGCTAGGAATATGAAATCATAACGATAACATTTAAAAACGCAAATGAAATAACTCACAACATGAAAAGAGGGACCAGCATCAGACACGTATGAAAGCTATTTTAAAAATACCAGCATTCAGCACAGAAGTATTTCAGTAAAAGTTCATTCCACCCTGACCTGGATAGCCCAGGCAAGACCGATCTCATCAGATCGCAGAAGCTATGCAGGGCTGACCCGGGCAAGTGCTTGGAAGGGAGACCTCCAAAGAATACCAAGACCAGGATGCAGAAGCAGGTAATATCAAAGTCACCTCTCTGAAATGTCCTAGCCCCCCAGGGGTCACCAGAAGTCACCATGACTTCCAGGCACATACGCACCTGCAGACACACACACGCACCTGCACACACATGCACCAGCACACACACAAATATACTCACCAAAAAAAAAAGTTCATTCTGCACTCACAGCAATAAAAAAAGAAAGAAAGCAGAAAAGCTCTAAAGGTATTAAAAGACTTAAGTCAATAAAATAATATGAGGTTGCGGTCACACGCGCCAGGAAAAATGGGAAGGAAGCGAGGCTATTTCCTCTGGAGAAATTTGACCCGCAGTTGCACATCACACCGCCCTTTGAAGCTGCGGGCGCAGACCGTCAGTGTGTGATCAAATGCAACTGCAGGTGAGTCGTGGGTTTTTTGTGCCTCCCCCCCCCCATGCACTTAAGGGGATCAATGAATCGCACCTCCACACCAAGGGCTCCCTATGGAGTTTGCGATGATGCACATACTACGGGGGGGGGGGGACAATGGCACGGAGTCGTGATGGCCTAATCAGACCATCCCGACGCCAGGAGAGCGTGCTGGAGTGATCAGACATGAGAACGTCTGTCCGTGGCCCGTCGCAACCCGTTTACTACCCGATTTCCCCCAGTGTCTTTTAACTCTGCTTCTGCGGTGGAGCAGAACAGGTTGCCGATGGCTACAGGGCGCTTCCCAGATATTGTTGTCTGATTGGCCCTTTAAATCCACCCGGCATTCGCACCTATGTCAGGTCTAATTGTGCATATGATCGCAGCCTGAGTTTATTTATTTATTTATTTATTTTGGGGATTTATACCCCGCCCTATCCAACAGCTCAGGGCGGCTAACAGACGGCCATGCCGAAGTTAAAATATACATACAACAAACCAGCATAATCCAGCATAATAAAACAATGTATTTTACATAACAATTTGGTGCTCTGATAATCTACATAAAACCAAGATGGGCGACGTCCCACACTGGCGGCCAAGTTCTTCATAGCATGGGCATGAGTGCTAGGAGAGGTGTTCCCCGGCACTGTTGAGCGAAATCTACCCCTACCCTATGAGGTAGATGGTTGAACCCTCATTGGTGGAATAGTGGCAGCGGCGGCTCCCCCTCAAAGGCCTGGCAGAAGAGCTCCGTCTTGCAGGCCCTGCGGAACTGCACCAGGTCCCGCAGGGCCCTGATCTCCTCCGGGAGCTCATTCCACCAGGTGGGAGCCGCCACCAAAAACGCCCTAGCCCTGGTTTGGGCCAACTTCACTCCTCTCGGACCAGGCGATGGAGATTCCCCAATCACAGTGCTCTTGGGGGAATATATGGGGAGTTAAAATATAAAGTGACAGTAAGAGGTACCCTGCTGGGTCAGACCAATGGCCCATCTAAGTCCAGCATCCTGTCTTACACAGCACTGATATTCAGAGGTTTACAGTCTCTGGGTGTTGAGGTTCCCTTTAGACATCATGGCTAGGAGCCACCAGTAGACCTGTCCTCCATGAATCTTTCTAATCCGAAAGCCATTCATGTTCATAGCCATCAGTACGTCAAGTCCACTGGCAGTCAATTCCACAATTCCTTGTGGAATGAGGACATATTACCTTTTGTCCATTTGAATATATATCCCAGGACCATTAGAAGTTTCCAGTATTATGGGAAAGGAAGAAAAAAGTTACCCACTTTCTCCACCCAATGCGTGTCTCTCTTTCGTTGTCTTTAAACTAATCTCTTTAGCTCCTCCTCACAGGAAAGGCACTCCAGCCCAGTGTTCCCTCTAAGCTGAGTTAGTGTGAGCTAGCTCACAGTTTTTTTAGCCTCTGGCTCACCCATTTTTGTCTTAGCTCAGGAAGGATGGCTCCAAAGCAAACTAATTTATGCAGTAGCCAAATCACCTGCTCACAAATTTAATGCCAGTAGCTCAGAAAGTAGAATTTTTGCTCACAGGACTCCACAGCTTAGAGGGAGCATTGCTCCAGCCCCTTCGACAACTTGGTTGCCCTCTTCTGCAGCTTCACAACTCAGCAATATATATTTTTTGAGAACTATATCCAGTATTGCAGACTAGGCTGCATCATAGATCTAAGTGCCAGTTAAGTACCACATGCATAGATAAGGGAGGGAATGGGGTCCCGTCCCAACATTCTAGCCAACAAACCATGGTTGGATGGCTAGTGAGCACCTTCCGTGTCCTAAGCCCTAATTGCTCCAGATAAATCGGGGAGGAACATGTTTCTTTACAGACAAGAAGTTGGGAGAAGTGCGAACACAGTTCGTGGAGAAGGTGAACAAAGCTGTCATCCGTGCAGTCTTGGATGATCTGCAGGAAAAAGGGATCTTGAATGAGGAGGAGACAGAAGAGGTGAAGGAGAGATCTGGTCTGAAGCAGGAACAAGCCAGAGCTTTGATCGACGGTGTCAGGAGGAAGGGTCCCAAAGCCAGCTTCATGGCCATCCAGAGCATCAGCTGCAGAGATGCCTTCTTGGCTGAACAGCTGGGTCTGACAACCTTCTTAGAAGGTAGGTGTAACTTTGCAGTTTAGCCCCTGCTCAGGCTATGCTGAGGCTCAATGCAGTTGGCTGCAAGCAATCCCCCCCCCCCCCATTCCAGAGGTGCTTTCCACAACTGAGCCCAAAGCCAAGAGCTGTTCTCCAGCATTCCCTGTGAAGTCAGACTGGCTCTGGATAAGTTTGGAAGACCCTTTTTAACAAAGAAATAATCACCACGAGGTGATGCTTCCGGGTGACTTTTTTTCAGTGGTTGCATATTGTGATGCAATGCTTTTCCAAGTACAGAGGTACAAATCCCACCAGCTTCCCCCACTCACGATGCCTGCCTCTCATCTCAGGGATATTCTCCTTTGTTTTTGCACTGAAGGAGGGGGCACAGGTGGGAAGCACCTGCTATGCAATTCCCGTTTCCCACTCCAAAACTGATTTGAGGGGAGAAGCTGCCTCCAACTCAAAAGAATAGCTGAGGATAAAGAAGGACCAGATTATTTAGATGGAAGTCTTGGCCTACAACAGCCCAGACTTTTAGAAAGGGTGTTTGGTTACCACTACACAGGGGGCAATTGGCTCAGACACTTGAGCGCCAGCAATGGTTGGTATCAGCTTGGTGCCAGCTTGGTGTAGTGGTTAAGAGTGGCAGACTCTGATCTGGAGAACCGGGTTTGATTCCCCACTAGAAAGCCGCTGACAGACCTTGGGCAAGTCAGAACACTCTCAGCCTAAAAATAAGCATAGCTTGCCACCTAGTGGTGTCAAAAAAGAGCTACAGCTTCAGCCAGCCAAATAATCCTTTGGGATCTCCTGGCTATTCCACACACAATGCCATACAATAATAATCTTTAAAAAAAAAAAAAAAAACACTGGCTGGACCTAAGTTGGGTGACCCATGCAGCGCTGGCTTTGCAACTGCTCAGCCTGGCTTATTCAAGGGCCGTTTTAGTTTCCCAGTCCACCCTGCCATGGATTCCCACGCCACTCTTGCCTCTGATTTGGCAAATGCGGAAGGCATGGCATTCCACCACGGTGAGATTTGCCTCCACAGACTCTAGGTGCTGCTGCCTAGTCTAATCCCGTAGTTTTTGTATTCACATGGTTTTAAATAAGACCTTTTCGGAAAGCAGTTTATGAAAGTAGGAAAGCCACAGCCAGGCACTGCCCTGTCACGCTTGGACCTAGCTTCAGCTGAGATCTCCTCCCTCCAGGTTCTAGTTGCTGTTGATGGAACCATAACAGGGACTGCACGAAGCAGCCAGACATTCAAGCTTTCTCTCCTAAAATGTTATAATGACTTTTTGACCTCTTTATTGTCCACTTTATAAAGAAGCTCTAACATTCTACACACAGAGCAACAAGTTCCCCAGACAAACGTTCCCTCTGGGCCCCTCCTTCACATTTAGAAGAATGCACCCAGGATGCCTGATTAGAACAGGTATGCGGCTCCGATTCCCCCCAGCTGCACCTTGCCTCGCTCCCCAGAGTTGTGCACCCCACATTCTCCCTCTCAGTGGATCTTGGCTACACATTCTCCCCTGGGTTTCTGATGCTCTTCCTTTCTTCCCTCTCCCATTTCCCCAGCCACATTCCCCCACATCTATCATTAAAACTTGGAGGAAATGGGGGGGGGGAGAAGAGCGGGGAAACGTGCTCTGACCTGGGTGGCCCCGGCTAGCCCGATCTCATCATATCTTGGAAGCTAGGCAGGGTCAGCCCCGGTTAGTATTTGGATGGGAGACCTCCAAGGAATATCAGGGCCGGGGCATGAAGCCTGGCAGTGGCAAACCACCTCTCTTTGTCTCTTACCTTGAAAACCCTCTGTGGTTGGCCGACTGAGGGCACCTTGAGAAAATAAATTAAATACTCAATAAATAAGAGAGAAAATTTAAAAAGAAGAAGGGAGACAAGAAGGAAGCAGTAGCTGAATTCTTAGCCACAGGCTTATGAGAGTGCACGGTCCCCCGCATTTTGTAGTTAATATTCCAGAAGATCACCCAAGAAACAAAAAATTGTTATTTTCTTGTTTGGACGACTAGGCCGTCTGTTCTAAGGCTACAAAGCTCAACAAATTTCTGACCCAGGGTTCAATGTGGGAGGGCTGTCTTGCCAGTGCATTTTGCCCAGTGCTGTGGTTTGGTGACTTTGGACTCTGGACTTAATGGTCTTATGAAGGTAGATGGTAATGCATATTTTGAATGCACAGCACATAATAAACATTCAGCAAGTTTAAATCATCCCATCCCACCCTCTGCACAGATAAACCTGGTTCTTCATACGGGGCTTGCTAGCTATAGCCTTCTTCAGGTGACCCCTGCCAAGCCTATACCTGCAGCCCCAGATTTCTGTGTCCCCAAAGTCTGACCCTGACAGCACCACTGATTTTGTCCTCAGTGTAGCTCTAAGGAGCCAATCCATTGGGGGGGGGGTTTGCATGGCCCACACTGTAGGTGTATTGTCATGGGATGGTGTACATAGGATGGTGTGCAGAATTGTAAAATGGCGATGGGTGGTGGTGGTGGCTGAAAGCCATACTGAGTCTGATTGTGACTTCTTTCCAAAAATCTGCAATGACTACAAGAGTACCAGAGGAGATGCAGTTAATTGACCTGTACATTTATAAGTTGTATTTACTTGAGTTCTCAGTCAATAAAAGCCTTTCGACATGGTTAAAGTCTTTCCCCACACCCAGGAATTGTTCTGTTTTAGAGTTTAGGGCAGAAAACCTGAGGTAATCCTAACTAGAGTCAGAGGACAAAAGGCCAGGCTCAGAGCAGTCTGAGGCAGTCAGCTTCTTGTCCTGTAGGCATAAAACCAGCCTGGACAAGGGAGTGGGGGAGATAATTGTGGCCAAGCATCTCCTCGGTCATTTTGCTAGTGTAGCGGTGAAGGCTTCCATGTTTATATTTATGAGGGAGACTCGGCTGCAGTTAGTACATATCTGAGGGTCCAGACCTGACTTGGCAAGACTGATCTATTCTCTGAGGCAAGTTGGAGATTCCACAAATTTCACTCCCCTGGTTTGTTCTTAGTAGAGAAAATATGTTTGCCGATGCTTTATACCCTTTTCAGCCACAGGTGTCTGGGCTGGGACCCTTCTGGATTTCAACTGTCTGTTTGCTGTGTTTCAGAACTTGAGACAGAAAACCTGAAGTAATCCTGCGGCACTGCTGAGAGTTCCCGGCACTTCAAAGTTTCCTCGAGAGCTTCCACTCATGTTGAGAATTAATACTTTTGTATAACACTGAATAGAAGTCTAACTACGGTTTGATGGATCTTGTATCTCTCTGAATTTTCCTCTTCCTATCCTCAATACTGGAAATCTGAGTTTTGTCCTTAATTTGTTTTTACCTGTAGGCTGACACATTTCTGGCCCACTCTACAGTTTATCAGTAGGATTAGTGTGTGTATGTTAATAACTATTCTGCCTCTTTGGTTTACTTCTTACTGGGATTTGATTCATACATTAGGTTTTTGCAGTGCTGGGCTAGAGTGATACGGAATGGAGTCCCTTCACAATTTTGTTTTTTACCAAGCTCTTTTGCTCTTTGCTTCCTTTTGATGTAGTCATATGAAATAAATAATACTTGGGGCACCTTGGTTGAGGGGTTGGAGAACCTTTCCTATGACAAATGCTAAAGAGTCTTCAATTTCTCAGTTCAGAAAAAGGGACAGTTATGGATGGGGCATGATAAGAGGTTTATAAAACTATGCATGGAATCTAGGGAGAACTTTTTTTCTAATAAATATAATTTCAATTGAAAGTTAAATGGTATCAATTCACAAGCAACAAGTAACAGTTATCAATTCCATTCCATTTAAAGTTGGATCGTAAACGTTAAAGTATACTAGCCAAACTACTCTCACACAGTCATTGATATAACCTTCATAATACTGTCATACACATTAGGGTAGAGTTAACATACTTAATTCAAAAATAAACATTAGTACTATAAACTTTAAACCATGGGAGTAGATAACTAATACCTTATTAAGAACTTTCTATTGTCAAGGTGCCATTTACTTTTATTATTTGCCTTTTCCATTTCCATCCAATTTAAAAAAGGTAGCCACTTATCAATTTGTAGTATATCATAACCTTTGGATGTATATAGGGAGGTTTGTTCAAAAATAAAATAATCCTAGCTTTTCAATATCCATTGTTGGATTGTCAGACACTCTTTATCTTTCCATCAAGTAGCTATAACAGCCTTAGCTGCAGTCTGTAGCGCTATTATAAGATCTTTTTTTACTAGTTCCAGGCATCTGGTTGAACCATAAATTTAACAATATTAAAGTAGGATCAATTGGCAATATCTATCTAATCATCCTTCTAATTTGTGTTACGGTTTGTTTCCAAAAGCATGCAATAAATTTACAATTCCACCAGTTGTGGTAACAGGTGCCTTTTTCACCGCACTGTTTTAAACACAAAGGGAAAATAGTAGGTGACAGAAAACTGATGTGGGGTTAAATACCATCTATACAACATGTTATTGTTTGAGCACTCAAGGACGTGGTTTTGTTTGTTTGTGAGCTCCAAATTAAGTCTGTTACTACAATATTCATATCTTTTTGCCAGGTTTACTGATAGCAATTTTTAGTAGTACTAATTTGGTCAATTAGAATCTTATAGATTTCAGATATACGTCCTTTTTTTAATAATGTTTTTGAAAATAAAAGTTTTTCATAAGCCATGAGCAAGGACTTAAGTCTTGATTTAATTCCTGGGGTATCAAAGAGATGCAAGCCTAGTAAATATTCAAACCATGGCAGTTTAGCTTTATGTTGCTTCTCTATATTAACTTTATCTAGTATTCTACCTTGCTTGGCGATATTTATAATCCGGGTCAGATTTAATGCTCTCCATATCCTAAAAGAATTTGGTGTTTCTGCTGGTGGGAACCACTTCTGTCCTACGAAAGTAGTTAAAGGTAATATCAGTGGAGGTCTTAAATAGATTTTTGTCCCATATAACATAGGTATTTGTTAAAAAATGATTTCTTTCAATATATTTAGAGCAATGACACTTTTTTGCCATCATTCTTCCTTATTTTTTTTTAACCTAAATAGCTTTCTTCCATAGAGCCAATAGAGCCAGTTTGGTGTAGTGGTTAAGTGGACATACTCTAATCTGGGAGAACTGGGTTTGATTCCCCACTCCTCCACTTGCAGGTGCTGGATGACCTTGGGTAAACCATAGTTTACTCAGAGCTGTTCTCTCAAGGACAGTACTCTCAGCGCTCTCTCAGCCCCACCTACCTCACAGGGTGTTTATTGTGGGGAGGGGAAGGGAAAGGAGTTTGTAAGCCGCTCTGAGACTCTGAGTGAAGGGAGGGATATAAATCCAATCTCTTCTTCTTCTTCTTCTATTGTCGCCCAATCCAGATTAGAAGAGTCCTGATATTGTCTAACTTATTATTAGCTAATATTACTGCTGTATAATATAACTGCAGATCTGGTATCACTAGGCCTCCTTTTTGCATTGGTCTGCAGAGAAAAGTCCACCCGCTTTTTTATATTGCCAGATAAAGTTGTTAATATTACGTTGCAATTCTCCTAACATAGCCGGTGGGAAGTACGATAAATTGTTAAAACTCTAAAATAAAAAATAAATTTTGGTAAAATAAAAGATCTAATAATATTAATGTGCTCTAGCCATAACAGCTTTCTATCTGAAGTTTTGATAGCAGCATTACCTTCCAAATGGTTAAATTTAATAATATCTTGCAAATTCAAGGGGATCTTTCCTCCAAGATATTGCCAGTATGTTGTAGTCCATTGGAAAATTTAGTGATGTTTAAACTTAACTGGGTATATAATTGATTTAGAAAGATGTATATGTAATCCTGCCATTTTTTTCAAATTCAAGAAATGTAGAGTTGATTTCTGGTAATGTAGTTTCAGGATTTGATGCATATATAACGATATCATCAGCAAATAAACTTATTTTGAAGATCCTGTCTGCAATTAGAAGGCCTGTAATATGAGGATTATTTCGAATTGCATTAGCTAACAGCTCTATAGCCAAAGCAAATAGAATTGGAGACAATGGGCAGCCTTGTTGAGTGCCATGCTGCAAACAAATATCTTTTGAGGTTGCTCGTCTGCGAATTTATTTTTGGTTTGCGTATATAGAGTTTATGGCTCCACAAAAATGTTCACCAAACTGCATTTGTTTTAAAAGATAATCTAAATATGTAAATTCTACAGTATCAAAGGCCTTTTCGATAGTATTAAAAATGGTTCAGTGTTATAGTTTTTACCATAGTGAAAAATGTTGAGGGTTTTCCATATGTTATCTGTTAACTCTCTAGATGGAATAAAGCCTGCTTGGTCACTATGAATGTACTGGCCTACAATACAGTTCAATCGTGCAGTTAAAATAGCTGCAAAAATTTTATAATCTGAATTGAGCAATGAGATTGGCCAGTATAATTTAGAATTGATGGTATCCCGGTCTTTTTTTGGCAATAAAACCACATTTGCCGACCTCCAAGAATCTGGCATTACCCCATGCAGTAATACTGAATTACATGATTCACATAGTGGATTGACAAGCGCAGAGAAAAAAGTTTTATAGTACTCTGCAATAAATCCATCTGGTCCAGGTGCCTTATAATTTTTTTCGCTTTTTAATAACATCTTCTATCTCTTTAGCAGTTATTAAGGCATCCATGTACTGCTGATGTTCCTTTGTAATACGTTTAACAGGAATTTGGTGTCCAAGATACATAGTGATAGATTCAATAGGGGGCGGAGTAGAGTGATATAAAGAAGTATAGTATGTTTCCATTACCTGCATAATTTCATCTGTGGTAGTTTGTGAATTCCCCTCTGAATTTCTTAACCTGGTAATTTGTCTTTAAGCTTGTTGTTTCTTAAGTTTCCACAATAAAAGACAAACTGTTTTAGAACCTTTGCTATTGAATTTATGCTTTAATGTTAAAATAGACTTTTGAATGTTAGAAACTTCTAGACTTTCTAGTTGTTTGCATGCAATCAGCAATCTTTTATATGTTTTGGGACTACATGTTTGTTTATGTTTACTTTCTAGCTCTTCTATTCTATGCATCAATTCACGTTTTATTTTGTCCCAATTTTTTTTTACAGGCTGCTTGCAATGCAATACATTTTCCTCTTATGACTGCTTTAGAAGTGTCCCAAATTATGCCTATAGAAACCCCACAGTCCAAGTTATGCTCAAAGTATTTGTCTAATTCTTTTTTTATTTAATTGGATGCAATGGCATCTGCTAATAAAATTTTATTAAGTCTCCAATTTCGCTTCTTGTCTTTCATTTGTTCTTCATTTAAGATATATTGTACTGGGGCATAGTCAGACCAGTGCCTTGTTCCTATATTAGCAGATTTTACCACAATTAAAAGTGAGTTAGTAAGCAAAATATAATCTAATCAGAATGTACAAATTATACTTGGAGGAATAATAAGTATAATCTCTCTCACCCTGATGGCAATGTCTCCAAATATCAATTAAATCATATTTAGCTATAACAGTTTGTAATTCTGTAGAATAAACAGGAGATTGTTTTACCTTTAAGTGGTTTTTGCCTAGATCTGTCCAATTTCAAGTCCATTATACAATTAAAGTCACCTCCTAGGATTAGTGGGCCAGTTTGAAAATTACAAAGTTGGTCTAAAGTAATTTTAAGAAAGTTTAACTGGCTGCTGTTTGGCACGTAGACTGAAGTGAGTGTTGTGGGAGTTCCATTTAAAAGTCCCCAAAGAAAAATATAGCATCCTTGTGGATCTAATTCAGTGGCTTCTAAACAAAAGCTTATATTTTTAGATATTAAAATAGCCACTTCTTGAGACTTGGAGGAGCCCGGAGCTATATATTGACTTGGGAATCAATTGGATGTAAAGACTCTTTCAGACTTATTTCTCAGATGGGTCTCCTGTAAAAATAGTATATTTGTGTCTTGCTCTCGTAAAATAGTTGATATCCACTTAGCCTTGATTTTATTTATTATTAAATACCTCTGCCATTTAAACTTATAATTTTGATTTTGTTTCCAGTCATAGTAAAGTCCTGTATTCGCTATATCTCTTCAGATTACATGCAATCATTTTCTCCAGGGGAACAGATCTCTGACATCTGGAGAGCAGTTGTAATTTTGAGTGATCTCCAGCCCTCATCTGGAGATTGGCAACAATGGTTCCCCAAGAGGAAATGGCTGGTTTGTGGAGTCTATGGCATTGTACTTGTCTGAGGTCTCAACCCTCCTCAAACCCCAACCTCTCCAGAAATTTCCCAACCTGGAGCTGGCAACCCTATCTCTTTCCCAGCCAACTATCAACCTACTTTTATCTGCCCCTCTGACTTCAGCTTTCCATCCCCCCCCCCACCAGCAGCCTCTGCCTAGGTGTCACGGCAGGACCAGGGGGCGTGACGCAAGCAAGCAAAAGTCCAGGAGCAGTCCGAGGTCAAGCCGAGCAAATCAGGCAGCAAGGTTCAAACAGGTTTAAATCACAGTCCAAAAGCAGGGTCAGACATACCAGAGTTTCAAGTCCATAAATCACAACGATACCAGAGGAGTCAGAGATGAACGCAGGGTCAACGAAGCCGAGAGTCAAAAGCTGAGGATCAAGCCGATAATAATTCCACAAGGTCTGGAGCAGAGATGCAAGGATTCAGGTCCTGAACAAACGACGTTGCCAGCACAAATGACTGCTGGCAACAGACTTGCAGATATACAGTGCTAGCTAATCAACTCATTAGCTAGCCGGGAGCGAGGTCAGGATCCTGTCAATATTCAGGGCTAAGAGATCTTCTAGCACGCATGCGTGCATTCTGTCTTCGCTCTCTCAGCTGCTGTCTCCGTACATTCCTGAGCCTGGTTACAGGTGGTGGTGAGTCTGATGACGAATTACTGGTATGCAGCAGAGACTGATCCCTTGCAGGTGTTCCCTGGGAGGCTCTATCCTCCTCACCACTTAGATAGCTTTCAGCTACAGGATCCAGTCTTTGCCTCTCTGCTGCAGTACTGTCCTCAGGAGCCTGTAAGTCCACAGGCTCCTGGCTGGCAGGTGCCTCCTCAGGGGCATCAGCAAGGGCAGGCATGACATCAGCAAGGGCAGGCATGACACTAGGAAAAGTACAATCTTTCTCCACAGTGGGGACCCAAGCAGGAGGGAAGCAACCTCAGCAGGTTATAATGACACAGACTCCACCCTGCAAAGCAGCCATTTTCTCCAGGAGAACTGATCTGTGCCATCTGGAGAGCAGTTTTAATTCTGAGTGATCTCCAGTCCTCACCTGGAGATCGGCAACAATGGTTCCCCAGGAGAAAATCAGTGCTTTGGAGGGTGGAGTATATGGCATTCTATCCAGCTGAGGCCTCTCCCCTCCCCAAATTCTGGCTTCCATAGACTCCACCACAAAATCTCCTGGAATTTCCCAACCTGTAGCTGGTAGGGCTGGAAAGGGCCTCCTGCCTTTGCCTTTTTACTGACAGAACCAAGCCCTTTTATGTATATCAGATAGTATATCTGCCCTCTCCCTTCTACAAGAACCAGAAGTGAAAATCAACTCATCTTAATCCTGCCAGGCACGTAGGGATGCCAGCCTCCAGGTGGAACCTGGGGATCCCCTGGAATTACAGCTCATCTCCAGATTACAGAGGTCAGTTCCCCTGGAGAGAATGGATGTGTTGGAGGGTGGGCTGTATGGCACTGCATCCCACTGAGGTCTCTGTCCTCCACAGGCTCCATCCCCAAATCTCCAGGAGTTTCCCAACCTGGAGCTGGCATGCCCCAACCATCAATGGCCGGGGGGACCTGGCAACCCACGTGGGCAAAGTCATTTCCTAACTATCAAGTCCCATTAAGGAGATATTGTATCTAGGATTATTCAGCTCAGGGCTCCCTCAGGCATTCAGCTTTAGGCCAAGTTCACAGGACTTAACGGCGTTAACCTAGGGTTGTCAGCTTCAGGTTGAGAAATGCCTGGAGATATTGGGGGTTCAAGACCCGACTGCCGCATGATGGAGTGAGCTCCTGTCTCTACTTCCAGCTCCTGCCAACCTAGCAGTTCGAAAGCAAGAAATTGCAAGTAGATAAATAGGTACCACTACAGTGGGAAGGTAACAGCATTCCGTGCGCCTTGGTGCTTAGTCATGCCGGCCACATGACCACAAAAATGTCTTCGGACAGCGCTGGCTCTTCGGCTTTGAAACGGAGATGAGCACCACAACCCTAGAGTCGGATTCAACTGACTTTCAAGCAAGGGAACCTTTACCTTTACCTATTGGGGGTGAAGCCTAGGGAAGGGAAGGTTTGGAGAGGGGAAGGACCTCAGCAGGGTATAATGCCACAGAACCCACTATCCAAAGCAGCCATTTTCTCCAAGGGAACTGTTCTCGGTCACCTGGTGATCGATTGTAATTCTGGGAGATCTCCAGATCCCACCTGGGGGCTGGCCTGGCAGCCTCTCCAAACTCACACCAAATGCGGCTGGCAACTCACATAGCACACCCTTCTAGGGGTCAGGGCTTATGATACAAAGCAGCTGATCCCACAGCCACTGGGGATATGTCTTGGGTTGGGCATGTGTGACAGGAGAGAGACTCCTAGCCATGGATTATGGTCCTCGCTTTGTCTCAGAAAGCCTTCCTAACAAAGTTTGAGTCCAGTGGCGCCTTTACTTTGCTTGGAATCTGGCTTGGCGAGATCTGTCCATCTCATCTGTGAGCAGAGGAGACAGTAATGAATCAGACAGTCTAACAGCATCAAGTGGCCTCCTAAGGGCAGGCCCTTCCCGTAGGAGCAGCAGCAGGAAGTAAGGCGAGGGGGGGGGTGTTCTTCGTTTCGCTTTACCTGTTAATCGACCCGAAGAGGCTCTCAGCCGCACAAGTACCGGGCTGGGCTTCCTAAGGGCGCGGGGCCATGGCCGGTAGGTGACTTGCTTGGACACTTTCCCATCGGGTTAGGGTTTTTTGGGCGGGGGGGGGATGTATTCTTTGCTTTCTCATTCAGAGGCCCCCCACCCGTTCTGTAAAACACCTGCTTGCCAGTTCGCCCGCGCCGGCGCCCCCTTCCCCCGCTTGATTCTTGCCTCTGGGGTCTCCACCGCCAGAGATATCGGGATCCCAGTCTCTCTCCCCCACCCCCCAAACAGCCTTCCCGCCATTCCGTGCAGAGGGCAACCCGTTTGCGGCTCAGTGGTAGACACGCGGGCCGGCGGTGGGGTGGGCGGGTGGAAGCGCACGCCTACATCAGAGGGGAGACATCTGCCCGCCGCTGCTTCTGCCCTCCCTGCGTCCCGCTCTTCTGCTCAAACTCTGCTGTAGCCTGTGGGATTCGAAACGTCCTTCTCCCGCTTCCTAATTTTTAAAAAGTCAATTCCTCGTTGACGTCAGTTCTTACCTGCCTGTTCCCAGCCACCTGCCGGCGAATAGAGCGCTCCCAGCAAGGGATTCAGGCTGATCATCATGCCGCTTTCAGAAACCGTTGAGCCACGCTTGTCTCCGTTAAGGGACTTCTCTCGCTGCCCTCCCCTCCCTCCCGCGCCACTTTCCGGAATTGGAACGGCCCAGAAAGCGCCGGGAACATAGAACTGAAACACAGGGTCCCTTTGGACACACACACACAGAGAGAGAGAGAGAGAGATCTCCCTCTCTCCCGCTCACCTTCCAAACGGCCTGCTGGAAAAGTTGCCTGCTGCTCTGCTAAGATTTTTGACCCTCCCGCTCTGCTTTACCGGCGATGCCGTATTTCCTTTCCCCATCTTTGGATGCAAATTCATGCAAGCAAATTCACCCCTGCCCTTCAGAATAGGAGTATAGGAGGCGGTGGAATCTTCCTTGCTTCAGGCTCTGGAAGGAAAGCTTCCTGTACTGAGGTCACAGGGGTGCCATCTTGGCATCACCTTCTGATGGTGTTAATCTGCGGCAGTAAAAAGAAACTGAAGGCTAGGGGCACTTTGAAGACTCACCAGACTTTTCCATTCCAGCGCAAAATGTTGAACACTGCAGCCCACTTTGTCAAATGCATCCTCATGATGTGCTCAGAGACCCAGTTTGGTGTAGTGCTTAAGAAGAGTGGTGGACTCTAACCTGGAGAACCGGGTTTGATTCCCCATTCCTCCACATGTAGCCAGCTGGGTGACCTTGGGTCAGTCACAGTTCTCTAAGAACTCTCTCAGCCCCCCTCCCCCAAAAGAAGTCTAGCTCGCCATTAGCTAGTCATGCTGGTGCAAAATGCTAAAGAGCTAGAACATCCGGCTGCCCAGCCAACCTTGGAATCTCCTGGCTATACTACACACAATGCCATATGATAAATATTATGATGTGCCCAGTGAGAGCGCACCCAAAAAGGGGAGAGGAAAACAAAACCCAACCCCCAAATTGGATTAGATACCACAAAGGTTGAGCAAAAAGAATATAAAAATGAATTAAACAAAATAAATCAGTTTACTATACAGGGCACTTAAAATACAAATGTAAAAACATCAGATTTGAATTTAGCCTTTAAATTGAAAGCTACCAGACTGAGCAGTCCTCAATGTACAATATATAATACAAAGGAATATCTCAAAGTTGATGATATACAAACAGGACCACAGTAAACCAGACTCAGTGAGTCTCTCAAAGCTGATAGTCCACAAACACAGCTGCAGTCAACAAGACCAAATGCTGGCCAAATGCTACAAGGGGTACTCAAATAAGTGTTGGAAATGCAAAGCTCGTAAAGGAACCTTTTACCACATGTGGTGGGAGTGTAGTAAAATACAAAAATTCTGGAAAATAGTAAGGGAAGTGCTCCAAGAAAGTCTGGGCAAAAATGTGGCCCTGAAGCCGGAAATATATTTGCTGAATATGATCCCGAAAGGGTATGATAAACAGGATGTGTATATTATCAGTTATGTTATAACTGCAGCTAGATTATTAATAGCCCGACAATGGAAAGTAGATTCTATACCTACAAGGGAAGATTTGTTAAATAAAATATTGGAAGTAGCCAGAATGGATGATTTAAGTCTAAGGATACAAAATAAAAATGAGATGGTACATAAAAAGAGATGGGATAGAATATATAAATGGATAGAAGACCAGATAGAACTGTAACTGAAAAGTTATATTATGGCTTTGTATCAGAAAAGGAATATCAATGCTCGGTAATGTAAATAACTAAAGTGAAATGACTCTGACGTGTAGTGTAACGCAAACTGATGAAAAGTAATTGTGTAATACCTTTTGTTTAAAACAATAAAAACTTTAAATACAAATGCATTTTAGCCAGTGTTCCCTCTAAGCTGAGCTAGTGTGAGCTAGCTCACAGTTTTTTAGCCTCCAGCTCACACTTTTTTGTCTTAGCTCGGGAAGGATGGCTCCAGAGCAAACTAACTTAAGCAGCAACCAAATCACTCGCTCACAACTTTAATGCCAGTAGCTCACAAAGTAGAATTTTTGTTCACAGGTCTCCACAGCTTAGACGGAGCATTGGTTTCCACCCTATGAACTTTCTTCAGTGGTCACAAATATATACACAAATTCATTCATACTAAAAATGAGTGTGGATATAATTAACCAAACCAGGTAATTGATTCTTGCAGATGTTATTCTGTGTAGCCAAATAGTGATATTATTAAGATCATGGTTCTTGTTCCAGTCCTCTGAAGCCCACGGCTCTGTCCACAGCATGCAAACACTGTTGAAAGACTTTGATTCCATCCAGCACAGAACAGGCAGCGTTGATGAAGGGAATATCTGTTTTTGGTCTCCCACCTCTTCTTCTGAGTCTACTGGGTTGGCTACTGGGCTCTTGCAAACTCCACTTTATTTAAATGGGAGTTTTTCTTAGCTGGCTTGTGCCCATCTCTCTCCACTTGGTAAATCTGCCTCCCAAAAGGATCCATCCATGCTCATTTAGTCTATTTGTAGGACTTGAGCTCTGATCTCAGGTTCCTTTCCAGCATTCTAGCCTACTGACCGCATTGCGTACCCAAGGAGCACCCCTCAGCTCTCCAACTTCTCCAGCTAACATGAGGTTTGAATTTGTGTGCGTGCGTGCGTGAGTGTGTGTGTTCCTTTACAGACAAGAAGCTGGGAGAAGCGCGAACGCAATTTGTGGAGAAGGTGAACAAAGCTGTCATCAGCAAAGTCCTGGATGATCTGCTAGAAAAAGGGGTCTTGAATGATGAGGAGGTGGAAAAGGTGAAGGAGAAATCTGTCACGCAGGAACAAGCCAGAACTCTGATCGATGGCGTCAGGAAGAAGGGCCCCAGAGCCAGCCTCATCGCCATCAAGAGCATCTGCACCCGAGATGCCTTCTTGGCTGAACAGTTGGGTCTGACAGCCTTCTTGAAAGGTATGTGTACCTTTGCAGTTTAACCTCTGCCCAAGATATGTGCAGGCTCAGCACATTTGACTGCCCCCAACTGACTGCCCCGAACCAATTCCAGAGGTAATTAACACAGCAATAGGCAACAATCTGATTAAAGAATAGATCAAGGTTTATTTAGGATAGTATTCCAACTCAACAGACCCTTCTTCTTGCATGTTTCTTACTAGGTGATGCTTCACATCCATGTGTTTAGTTCTTACATTGATCTTCTCCATCTGTGCCAGTTTTATGTACCCTTGGTTGTCTCCAAAGAGTTAAATTGGCTTGGATTCCTCTGTCCCAAAGTCTTGCATGAGTTGCAGTATCTATTTCAGTTGTCTGCATGCTTCTGCTGTGGATACATACTCAGCTTCAGTTAAGAACATAAGAACATAAGAGACACCAATGTTGGATCAGGCCAAAGGCCCATCCAGTCTAACACTCTGTATCACACAGTGGCCAGAAATACCAGTGCCATCAGGAGGTCCACCAGTGGGGCCAGGACATTAGAAGCCCTCCCACTGTTGACCCCCCCCCCAAGCACCAAGAAGACAGAGCATCACTTGCCCCAGAGTCCCTATCTATACCTTGTGGCTAATAGTCACTGATGGACCTCTGCTCCATATGCTTATCTAATTCCCTTTTGAAGCCGTCCATGCTTGTAGCCACCAGCACCTCCTGTGGCAGTCAATTCCATGTGTTAATCACTCTTTGGGTGAAGAAGTACTTCCTTTTATCCGTTCTAACCCGACCACTCAGCAATTTCATGGAGTGCCCACAAGTTTTTGTATTGTGAGAAAGGGAAGCAAGTACTTGTCAGCCTTGGATTGCAGCGCGGTTGGGGGAGGGTCGGAGGAGTCCGCCAGGATGATAGACCGCTTCCGAAAAGGAATCAGGTTTTTCCTCTCAGTGATGGGTATCGCCCCTCGACATCGCGTCTCTCTCGTTTACTACCCATGGGGGGCCGATTGTGGAGTACCAGTTTTATTCACTTTCCTCCTAATCATCTGACTTCCCCATCATTCGTCCTCGAGGTCACCTGTTTTCTCTTTATTTCAGATACAATGCGGTCATCGTCCCTTCGGCCTCCCCACACCCAATCCTTAAAGTGTTCACACCAATCCTTTATACCATAGCCATCTATTCTAGCAACGTTGCCATCCTGTCTCTCTTCTGTCAGACCCTTGTCTTGTAGCCCAATGAGCTCTTTTTCCCTGTCTACCTCCCTTAGAAGCAACACTTCCCCGTTTGGGTTGTTTGCCCAAAGTCCCGGGTCCTCCCTCAAAGGGTCGTTGTACATCTTCTTCGTGCTTTCGAGAGCTACTGGGGATATCTCCTGCGTAGTCGGGGGGTCTGTGGACTCGACCTCCCGACAGTACTTCTTTCTCTACCTGCTCTTTCCCATGCATAAACTTATAAACCTCAATCATGTCACCCCTCAGTCGTCATTTCTCCAAGCTAAAGAGCCCTAAGCGCTTTAACCTTTCCTCATAGGGAAAGTGTTCCAACCCTTTTATCATTCCAGTTGCCCTTTTCTGCACTTTTTCCAAAGCTATAATATCCTTTTTAAGGTGTGGTGACCAGAACTGCCCACAGTATTCCAAATGAGGTCGCACCATTGATTTATATAGGGGCATTATGATATTGGCTGATCTGTTTTCAATACCCTTCCTAATAATCCCCAGCATAGCATTGGCCTTCTTCTTCTTTTTTTTTGAGCCCCCGGGGGGGGGTATTATTTTTTATCAGACTACAAAAACTACTACAGAAAAAAAAGGGAGGGGAACTACATTTACGGGATAAAGTAAAGAAAACCCACTACTACCTAAAAACCCAAGAGAGGAGATCCTCAATAGCTTCATTACATCAAGTCTTCATATCATTTAGATCAATATAAACTGAGTCAAACATTTAAGTACTTTTCTTTTAAATAAACTCTTAAAACTTAACTGCCTAGAAACAGTACCCCCCAGTCATCTCAAATCATAGTTCTCAAAGGCACCATTCAGCCTTTACTTCTCTTTTCCTCATCTTTTCCACAGCTTATATGGACTTTTTGGTCTGCCCCTTGCTCTGCCAGAGAGTCCTCTCTGGAAGAACCCGAGTCCAGCTCGCCACTAGACTTGCTGTCCTCTTCTTTTTTCCCAACCTCTGGTCTTCCCAGCTGAACCCTTAAGAATTCTTGCGCTTTAAAAACAGAGTCAAACTTTTCTTTTTTGTCCTTAATCTTGGAAGTAATGCATTCTGGAAATAGCCATTTGTATCCAATTGAGTTTGTTTGAAGAAAAAGCACAAGTTCTTTGTATTTCTTTCTCCGTTGTCTTACTTCAAATGGAGTATCCTTTAGCGTTCTGATGGTATTTCCCCCCACTTTCAGGGGTACTCCAGAAACCGCTTTCAGGATTACATCCCTTACATGCCTCTTCGAGAATCTTACGGCAATTTCTCCAGGCAGATTATTTTTCTTTATGTATCCAGAATATGATCGATAGACCACATCCATGTTGCTCAGCAATGCTTCTGCCTTCATTTCCATCACTGGAGCTAACAGCTCACTCATAACTTCTTTAAGATTCTCCCCCGGGTTTTCTGACATGCCCTGGAAGCGAAGAATCATGTTGGCCTTTTCCATTTGCACTTGTAGCAGTTGATCTTCCATAGAAGTTTGTTTTCTTTCCAGCTTTTGCACTTTCTTCTTCACCTTCTGTGTAGTTGCAGCCACTTCCTTCACCTTCTCCGCATCTTGTTTCATTATTTGCAACATATCGTTTATCTGCTTTTGTTGGGCAGTAATACTTTGGGTTACTGTAGACATCTGTTCCTTGAAGTTATTCAGCTGTTCCAACAAAGGGTGCATGTACTCTGCTATAGACTTAGCCATTTCACTGGTTACTTCCGATTTTGGGCTCTCTGCTCCTTTCGCTTTTAAAAGTTTTTCTCTGTCCTTCCTCACCATCTTTATCGGTTGTTTACTTTCACAATTTTTAAAAAGTCTCTGAATGTGCGCTTGACCGCTTAAATTCGCTTTGGTAAGTACTTCTCGGCAGATTTATTCATGTTTTCTTCCACTCCCCCCTTATTCGGTCAAAAGTTCATCCCCCCGCTTGCCTTTTCTCCGCTCAGTAGGGTGGGGTGGGGAGCTATCTTTTTTCCTTTATAATCGCTTTAGTAATGACTCACGTTCATAATTGGTCATTCAACCTCGCTTCAAACTTCATTTCTGCCGCTCGATCTCCTACGCTGGCCCGGTCAGCGTCACTAAGTCCATTCGGTCTCACAACACGGAGAACCGTCGGAACGAAGAGGCACCTCAATTCTCTGGCATTTTGCCGTTGAAGAGGCGACCTCTTAGAAGTTCCATGGCCAGGGTCCCTTCACTGGGTCCCGGGGGGGTAAGCGAGCCTGCGCACCCCCTCCTTCGGCTGGAGTGCAGCTTCACCCCCGGGAGGTCCAGGAGGTGAGTCTGCTAGCACACCGCCATAAACCGGAAGTCCTCCATAGCATTGGCCTTCTTTATTGCAGTCACACACTGTCTCGACATTTTCAGTGAGTTATCTACTACAACTCCAAGATCTCTCTCTTGATCAGTCTCTGCCAGTTCAGACCCCATCAATGTGTATTTATATTTAGGATTTTTGGCTCCAATGTGCATCACCTTGCACTTGGCCACATTGAACCCCATTTGCCATGTTGACGCCCACTTGCCCATCTTTGACAGATCCCTTTGGAGTGCCTCACAATCCTCACTGGTTTTCACCACCCTGAACAACTTCGTATCATCCGCAAATTTAGCCACTTAACTGCTTACTCCCAACTCCAAATCATTAATGAACAAGTTAAAAAGCAGTGGACCAAGTACTGATCCCTGCGGTACCCCACTGCTTACCCCCCTCCACTGAGACCAGGGGTCATTTGGGGGGGGGACGCGGGGGGACGCCATCCCCCCGGGTGAGGTGCGGGAGGGCGGGGCCTGGAGCTCCCTGCTGGTGCCCGCTGGAGGTCGCCGCCGGCTGTGGGGAGGACACACTTCCGGTGATGTCAGGGGGTGTGGCATATGCTAATGAGTTATGCTAATGAGTCCCCCTAGCTCTTTTTCTACGAAATGACCCCTGACTGAGACAATTGCCCATTTATACTCACTCTCTGTTTTCTGTGAGTGCTCCTCTCCACCCATCTTAGTGTATCCCTTTTCCCATCCAAAGGGTTACGTGGCAGGGTGGGGCAAGCACTCTTCCCACAGTTCTCCTTTTGCTGCCATGAGGAGAGCACGAGCCTTACATTCCTCCCTTGTCTTTCTTCATAGTTGTGAATACTGAATGCAGAATGGCTTTATTCAAGAAATGCGTGGAGTGTGGGGCCAAAATGGCCCAGAAAGATGATCATAAATCCTGCCTAATTTGTTTAGGCGAAGGACACAATACAACCTCATGTCCGGCATGTTGTCGCCTCACCGCCAAAACGAGAGAGGGTAGAGCAGCTAGACTAAAGGCTGACTTATGGGAGAAGGCTTTGAGCGCCACGAACCCCCAAAGGGAAAAACAGACACAAATTAAAAAAAGACCGATGGCACCAACTCCATTGACATCAGTTGCGACCACGCCACAGGAGCTTACCCATTCAGCATTGGAACCACTTTCAAAGAAGAAGAAGAGAAGAGAAGAGATTGGATTTATACCCCGCCCTTCACTTGGAGTCTCAGAGCGGCTTACAAACTCCTTTCCCTTCCCCTCCCCACAACAGACACCCTGTGAGGTAGTTGGGCCTGAGAGAGCTCTCTCAGAAACTGCTTTTTCAGGAACAGCTGTGTCAGAGCTTGCGACTGACCCAAGGTCACATCAGCAGGTGCAAGTGGAGGAGTGGGGAATCAAACCCGGTTCTCCCAGATTAGGGTCCGCACACTTAACCACTACACCAAACTGGCTCTCGTCAAAGTCAAAGAAAAAGACTAAACATCGAGACCTGTCTCCCACTCCTCAACACCAACAGTCAAAATCTTCTCGATGTCAGGACTCCATCTCACCCCGATGTCATTTGTCCCTATCCTCAGAAGTGGCAGCCACCTCCCTGCATAGAGGTCAAAGTACCATTTTGCCACTCAGTCGTCCATCAGCCTTGAACAATCATCTCTCCACATCTCCTCTGTGTCAAGATTCACCTATCCACTCCGTCTGTCTGCCACCAATTCCGAGGACTCCGTCGCCAACCAGCCATCGGGATCAATCACCAGTTCTATTTGATGACAATGTTTATGAGGTTCCACCTCATCAGGATGAACCGAGAAGTGATGAGCAACAGGGACAATGTGTTCCTTTCACTTTGCCTCTCTTTAATCCACAAGACCAACGATGGTCCAAGGATAAACATGCACCCAGCCAATTATTCATGGGTGACTCTGCTTCTCTTCTGTTGAAACCAGAAGAACACATGCAACTAGACTCAGAGGCTGAATCTGAGAACACTTCACTGTCGTCGCCTGACAATATCATCGGAGACCCCTTGGCACCATCTCCAACTGATGACCTGACACTATATAATGAACAACTGATTAGAATGGCAGAATCCTTGGACCTCGAGTACACATCTACAGAGCCTCAGTCGACAGACTCCATAACGAAGGTCCTATGTACCCCAGATTCAGGCCCCATCAAGCTACCTCTATTGCAAAGCATACGTGACATTGCAATGAGAATTTGGGCTAAGCCTTCATCAACCCTGGCTTCTGCTATGAAGCTAGAAAATTTGTACAAGATCAGAGAGGATGGAGCCAGCTATCTGTTCCAACATCCAGAGGCTAATCCCTTGGTCTTAGAAATGCTTCTTGCGAAGGGTAGATCTGGGACACATTCAGCACCCTTAGACAAAGAAGGACGCCGCCTGGACAAACTGGGACGTAAAATCTACTCCTCTGGGGTAATGGGACTGCGTGTCTCCAATCTCACTGCTCTCAGGGGCCGTTACCAAATGTGTTTATGGGACCGTATGAGTCAATTTGTTGATTCCATGCCTGAGGATAAGAAACCCCTGGCAAGGGTATTACTACTGGAGGGTCAGAAGTTAGGCAAACAACAGTTAAATGCAGCTAGACATTCAACTGACTGTCACAGCAGAGCTATGGCATCAGGAATTACCCTGCGCAGACGCTCCTGGCTAAGGTCCTCAGTTCTTCCACAGTATATCAGGGCGAAGGTGGAAGACCTTCCATTTGAGGGTCAGGAGCTATTCAATGCTAAAACTCATGATGTCCTAAATGACTTTTGGAAAAACAAGCTCACTGCTAACTCATTGGGCACAACATCCTCCACCTCTCAGCCTTATAGGCAGGGGTATTTCCTAAGATCTAATCCAGGGGTGTCAAACATACGGCCCACGGGCAGGATCCAGCCCGTCCAGGCCCATGAGCATGCGAGATAGGGAAGATGAGGTGTGTGGGGGGGAACAGGAAGCTGCTTGGGGGAGGGAGCAGACAAGCCACTCCAGTCTTGGCTTCAGTGCGTGGTGCAACATCCTCCTCTGTTGCAGTTTACTTCAGCACCAGCCTCCCTGGTAAGTAGGGGGCCGCCGCAACTGCAATCACGCGTGCCTCCCCTCCCTCCCTTCCTATGGCACATAGTGAGGAAGCTCTTTTCTCTACCCAAGCTGGACAACGCCGAGCAAAAGTGGTGTACAAAGGGCGGGGTGGAGCTGGGCAAATGGAGCACCCCAGGTGCATTCAGTGAGGGGTGCCCAGAAGCCCAATGTGGAGGCTTTGCACTGAGGGGGAAGAGGAATGAGCTATGTGGAGTGGCCTGCCCAACATGGATCGTGACACTGGAAAAGAGGGTCATTCTTCCTCTCCCCCAACGCAAAGCCCTGCCCTCGAGCAAGTCTCAATCAAAAAGAGAAACGTTAGGAAAATATATATTCTCTTCTTGCTCAGCACAATATTTTTAACTGTGCTGAGCAAGAAGAGAATGCATTTTTTTCCGTTCCCCCCCCCCCTCCATAAAGTCTCCGGGACACCTGAGAGCCAACAACTTGAGAAGAGCTGCTTCAGGATCCAAGAGCAGGCTCTCGTTCTTCCCTTACCACATCTCTGTGCACATCAGAAGCCGCAGAGGCCCCCAGGCTGCCCCAGCCTGGATCATGACTCTGGAGAAAAGCATCATTCCTCCTCTCCCCCCAACACAAAGCCTGCCCTCGAACAGAGTCTCAATCAACAAGAAAAAAGTTAGAAAAAAATACATTCTCTTCGTGCTCAGCACATAAGAACATAAGAGATGCCAATGTTGGATCAGGCCAAAGGCCCATCCAGTCCAACACTCTGTATCCCACAGTGGCCAGAAATACCAGTGCCATCAGGAGGTCCACCAGTGGGGCCAGGACATTAGAAGCCCTCCCACTGTTGACCCCCCCCCAAGCACCAAGATGACAGAGCATCACTTGCCCCAGAGTCCCTATCTATACCTTGTGGCTAATAGCCACTGATGGACCTCTGCTCCATATGCTTATCTAATTCCCTTTTGAAGCCGTCCATGCTTGTAGCTGCCACCACTTCCTGTGGCAGTGAATTCCAAGTGTTAATCACTCTTTGGGTGAAGAAGTACTTCCTTTTATCCGTTCTAACCCGACCGCTCAGCAATTTCATGGAGTGCCCACGGGTTCTTGTATTGTGAGAAAGGGAGAAAAGTACCTCTTTCTCTACCTGCTCTATCCCATGCATAATCTTATAAACCTCGATCATGTCACCCCTCAGTCGTCTTTTCTCCAAGCTAAAAAGCCCTAAGCGCCTTAACCTTTCCTCATAGGGAAAGTGTTCCAACCCTTTTATCATTCGAGTTGCTCTTTTCTGCACTTTTTCCAAAGCTATAATATCCTTTTTAAGGTGTGGTGACCAGAATTGCACACAGTATTCCAGATGAGGTCGCACCATTTATTTATATAGCGGCAGTATTCTTAACTGTGCTGAGCAAGAAGAGAATGCATTTTTCCCCTCCACAAAGTCAGGGATGCCCTTCCCTCCTCCCGTTTGAAACTGGCCAGCCCTTCACATCATAAGAACAACTGGAAACATGTGATCTGGTCTCTTCATTTCTTGTTCTTCCATGGGATTGTGAGGTTCAAGGTAAAAACTGAATTGCTGCAATTAAGCTGGGTAATTTTCTCTGTGTGGCCTGAAGACTTTGCATTCGGTTTCTTTTCCTGGAAGGTCTCGGAAGGTCTATATATCAAAATTGATTGAGTTTTAAAAAATCATTAATTGGGTTTGCCTGTGAAGAAGAAGAGAAGAAACTGAATTTATACCCCACCCTTTACTCGAAATCTCAGAGTGGCTCACAATCTCCTTCCCCTCCTCTCCCCACAACAGACATCCTGTGAGGTAGGTGAGGCTGTGAGAGCTCTGAGAGAACTGTGACTGACCAAAGATCATCTAGCTGGCTGCATGTGGAAGAGTGGGGAATCAAACCCAGTTCTCCAGATTAGAGTTTGCGCACTTAACCACCTCACCAAACTGGCTCTTTATAAAGTTTATATCTCTGGTATCTGGCGTTACATTATATGGCACACATGATCCATCCCGACAAAGTGGCATTTATGTCACTCTGGCCCTCATAACAAATTAGTTCAACACCCCAGATCTAGTCAAAAATACCAACCTCCTAGACCATACAGGTTCTCTGATTACAGATTTCAGGCACCCCAAAATCCACAACAAACATACAGTGTGTGAAGAAACACATTTTTCCTTTGGAGGTTTGAATTGGAAGCTGTGGCTGGACGGAAGCTGTGGCTGGATGGTTGCGGCAGAGTCGATTGAAGTTAAATCCAACAAAGACAGAGGTCCTGTACCAGAGTTGAGGGGGTATGGATGTGGGCACCAGGCTCCCCACACTGGAAGGAGCACCTTTGGTGCCAGCCCAGACAGAGAGGAGCCTGGAAGTAACACTGAATGCCTCTCTCTCCATGGAGGCCCAGGTTGTTGCAGTCGCCAGATCTGCATTTTTCCATGTTAGGCAGATCAGGCTACTGAAGCCCTATCTCCCCCACACACACACACAGAAGACCTAGCTACGGTGATCCATGCAATGGTCACTTTCAGGCTTGATTACTGCAACTCCCTGAGGCTGATCCAGAAATTACAACTGGTATCTGCTGATGCCAACGTCTGTGAGGGCTCATGATTGGCATGTGCTTTGCCAGCTGCACTGGTTACCAGTTGAGTACCAGATCTGCTTCAAGGTGTTGGTAATAACCTTCAAAGCCTTATACAGCCTGGGACCAACATACCTAAGGGACCGCCTCTTCCCATATATGCCTCAAAGAGCTTTACAGTCTAATAAGCAACATCTTCTGGCAGTCCCTGGCCCAAAGGATGTCTGTCTAGGCTCGGCCAGGGCCAGGGCCTTCTCTGCCCTGGCCCCCACCAGGTGGGACACACTCCCCATCGAGATCAGGGCCCTGCAGGATCATATTCAGTTCCACAGGGCCTGCAAGACAGAGCTGTTCCGCCAGGCTTTTGGTTGAGGCAGCGGGTGTCCACACATGGCCTCCCTGAGGTTGCTGTCTCCCACCTACTTCTCATCCATCCCCCGGTAACCGTCCATATTCATCTGTACTAGTGGGTCAGAATTTTCACCAGTAAGCTGTAACCACTGATTTTAAATGTTTATATACCCCGTTCACACGGAGCATTTGCCGCGCTAAAGATATGGGTGAGAGGCAGATTTTCCAGGCGTGATCACACTGCAACATCTGGGAAGTGTAGCGCACCCCTGGCTAACCCATGGCTTCGTGCAGAAGTTACGGAGTAAAAAACTAGTACTTACGATGTACTAGTTCCGGAAAACGTGGGGCAAGGGTGGACGTCTGATCGTGTCCCGTCCTAGTCCCGTCGCAAAGCGGTTAGTTTTGTTTTTTAGTCTTCACAGGATGCGCACAAACGATCATGCGCATGCTCACCTTCTGATGGGAAAAAATATTCCCGATTGCCATGGAAGCGGCGTCTAGCGATTGCTGGTGTGATCGCGCCGCGCCGCTTCTTTGCCGCGCTGCAGGATAGCCGTGTGATCAGCACCTCACGCCCTAACCACGGGACCTCGACGGGACGTGTGATTGGGCGGCCATGCGTTATTTTGCTCCGGGGCAAACAGCCACGCTTCCCCCCCGCATTTTCCGGCCCGTGTGACCGGGACCATACTGTGTTTTTAAACTTTATTGTAACTGTTGAAATATGACATTACCAGCCCTGAGCCCGCTCGCAAAATGGGCGGGATATAAATATGAAAAATAAATTATTTGGAATCTTTTGCACAATCTGGTGCTGTGCTAAAAGTATACTGGAGAACATTTTCTTTTTAATAAATACTTTATAACTTTTGATGCTTGTAGCGGTTCTCTGTACCACACAGACCTCCACTGTCTCAAACATGCTATTTTAAAAGGAGTGTCAGAGGAAAGACAGGAAGTTGGCACATGACTATTCCTCCAGGGGTTCACCAGGCAGTAAATGATCCCCGTGGTGACTAGATGTTGGGCAGTGGGAGACACAGAGGCAAGACCTCAGAGCGTGGAAGGGAAGCTGGGAGTCCTAAACCTCCCAGCAGGCAATTCATTACAAAGGTCAGGTAGTGGTGGCAGGCTACTCAACAGGGGGGGGGAGCCTCTCCAATCTTGGAGGATAGGGTTGAACACAGCCTGCAGGCCAGAGCAGGCCCATTTCGCCACACAGGTCTTTCCAAAATCAAAACACCCAAGGTACAAAATCCCTTAGATCAAAGAGTAAGCATTCAAACCAAGCCCCAAGAGAACAACATCCCTGGGGATCAGCCTCAGACTGACTATCAAGTCAAGTTTTCTTTTTGGACCGGTTGTCCTGTTTTTCACAGGTTTGGCTCTCTATTACTGATGATGCTTGAGATTTCTGTAATAAATAAGGATTATTTCATTGAGTTTGATCCATGCCTCCACTTTATCCAGCTTTCTACAGCATCTCCTTATACCTTCCTATCCCAGGAAGTTTCCTGTCTCCTTTCTTTTCCTCCCTCCTATTTGTCAATTGTCTCCCACAACCAAGAAGAGGGTTTTTTTCTCCAGATTGTTTGTTGTAAATAAGCAAGACGGCAGGAAAAGGCCCATATTGGACCTCAGAGCCCTGAATAAGCCTCTACATAAGTAGAAGAGTACTGGGGATTATAGATGCCTTCCTATGGGATAGCAAATCTGCTAGCTCACATTAGCTCCCCAGAGAGATCCTGAACCCTCAAAGTGCTTCCGCCAACTCGCACAGCAGTGTCTGCTTGCTTTAAAAAAACACAACTCTTAGAATCTAAATCTGTTCTTTCTTTATATATATGATACTATATCTGCTATATACTATAACAAGAACCAGAAGTGAAAATCACCTCATCTGAATCCAGCTGGGCAGTAGGAATACCAACCTCCAGGTGGGACCTGGGGATCCCCTGGAATTACAGCTCATCTCCAGCCTACAGAGATCAGTTCCCCTGGAGAAGATGGATGCTTTGGAAGGTGGGCTGTATGGCACTGTTACCCCACTAAAGAGCCAGGTTGCTGTAGTGGTTAAGTGCGCGGACTGTAATCTGGGAGAACCGGGTTTGATTCCCCACTCCTCCACTTGCACCTGCTGATGTGACCTTGGGTCAGTCACAAGCTCTGGCACAGCTGTCCTTGAAAAAGAGCAGTTTCTGTCTGAGCTCTCCCAGCCCCACCCACCTCACAGGGTGTCTGTTGTGGGGAGGGGAAGGGAAAGGAGTTTGGAAGCCGCTCTGAGACACCTTTGGGTAGTGAAGGGCGGGGTATAAATCCAATCTCCTCCTCCTCCTCCACTAAGATCCCTGTCTTCCCCAGGCTCCACCCCCAAATCTCCAGGATTTTCCCAGCCTGGAGCTGGCATGCCCCCAGCGGCCAGTGGCGGGTGTGTGTGTGTGTGGACCTGGCAACCCTTGGGCCAAGCCATTTCCTAATAAGTCCCATTAAGGAAGACATTGTACCTAGGAGTCTTCACCTCAGCTCCCTCAGGCATGTAGCTTTAAAATTCACAGGACTTAATCCAGTTAATGGTTGCGAAATGCCTGGAGATTTTGTGGGTGAAACCTAAAGGAAGGGAGGGTTTGGGGAGGGGAGGGACATCAACAGGGTTGGATATAATGCCCCAAAGTCCACCGTCCAAAGCAGCCATTTTCTCCAGGGGAGCTGTCCTCTGTCATCTGGTGATCAGTTGCAATTCCGGGAGATCTCCAGGGCCCACCTGGAGGCTGGCAGCCCCTCCAAATTCACACCAAATGTGGCTGGCAGGACACACTTCTGGGGGGCCAAGGCTGATAATACAAAGCAGCCAATCCCACAACCACTGGGGGCAGGGCTTTTTTTTTTTGAAGAAAACCCCCAGCATATTAGGCCACACCCTTTACAGCACAGCCTATTAGCATATTAGGCCACACCCCCATGTTACCAGAAGTGTGGTCATCCAGCCACACCCACCTTTTGCTTCTTATTCTGTTTACCTTGTTGTCAAAACCCAGGGCCTTTTTTTGTAGCAGGAACTCCTTTGCATGTTAGGCCACACACCCCTAATGTAGCCAATCCTAATGAGTTTCTGCTGCTGGGTGTGGCCTATTATGCTAATGAGTTCCTGCTGGGTGTGGCCAACTCAGGAGCCAGCCGGAACAAAAATAGCCCTGACTGGGGGTATGTGTTGGGTTGGGGATGTGTGACAAGGCAGTGACTTCTAGCCGGCTGTGGTACTTGCTTTGTCACAGAAGGTCTTCCAGCGGCACCTTTAAGACCAACAAAGTTTTATTCAAGGTATGAGCTTTTGAGTGCAGGCACACCTCCTCAGATACCTCAGTATACTTTCCTCAGATACCATCAAAGCGCATCAAAGCTCATACTTCGAAAAAAATGTTGTTGGTCTTAAAGGTGCCGCTGGACTCACACTTTGTTCTGCTGCTTGAGACAGAGTTGCCAGCTCTGGGTTGGAAAATACCTGGAGACTTTGGGGGTGGATCTGGGAGAGGGTAGGGGAGAGACCTTAGCATGCAATGCCAGAGAGTCCACCCTTCAAAGCAGCCATTTTCTCCAGGGGAGCTGATCTGTCAGCTGGAGATAAGTTGTAAAAGCGGGAGATCTCCAGACCAGTGTTCCCTCTAAGCTGAGTTAGTGTGAGCTAGCTCACAGTTTTTCAGCCTCTGGCTCACACATTTTTGCCTTAGCTCAGGAAGGATGGCTCCAGAGCAAGCTAATTTATACAGCAGACAAATTGCCTGCTCACAACTTTAATGCCAGTAGCTCGGAAAGTAGAATTTTTGCACACAAGACTCCACAGCTTAGAGGGAACATTGCTCCTGACCCCACCTGGCGGCTGGCAACCCTAGTTTCAGACCAACAGGGCTACCCCACCTGAATCTAAAGTCTTCCTAAATTCGACTCCCCGGCCGGATCTTTGCTTGGAGTCTGTCTTGGCGAGATCTCTCCATCTATGGGCAGAGGAGAACGAGCCAGACAGCCGAAGAAACCCGCATCAAAGGCTCTCCCGGGGGCAGGCCCTTCCCCTAGCGGCGGCGACGGCGGCGGCAGCAGCAGGAAGTAAGACGACGGGGGTGGGTGGGTTGTTCTTCGTTTCGCTTTCGCTGTTAACCGATCCGGAGCGGCTCTCAGACGTGCGGTACCGCACTGGGCTTCCTGAGGGCGCGCGGCCATGGCCGGTAGGTGACTTGCTCGGACACTTTTCCAGCGGGTTGGGGATTTTTTTTGGGGTGTGTGTGTGTGTATTCTTTGCTTTCTCGTTCAGGCTCCCCCCCCCCTTCTGTAAAACACCTGCTTGCCAGCTCGCCGGCGTCTCCTTCCCTCACTTGATTCTTGCCTCTGGGGTCTCCATTGCCAGAAATATCAGGCTCCCAGTCCCCACCCCACCCCTCCAAACAGCCTTCCCGCCATGTCATTCTGTGCAGAGGACAAGTTGGGCAACCCGTTCGCTGTTCAGTGATATTTTTTCCGGCGGTGGGGTGGGCGGGTGGGAGCGCGCAACTACATCAGAGAGGAGACATCTGTCCGCCGCTGCTTCTGCCCTCCCTGCGTCCCGCTCTTCTCCTCAAACTCTTCTGTGGCCTGTGGGACTGGAAACGCCCTTCTCCCGCTTCCTAATCTTTAAAAAATCAATTGCTCATTGACGCGAGTTCTTACTTGCCTGTTCCCAACCACTTGCTGGCGAATAGAGCGCTCCCAGCAAGGGATTCAGGGGGCTGATCATCATGCAGCTTTCAGAAACCGTTGAGCCACGCGTGTCTCCGTCAAGGGACTTCTCTCGCTGCCCTCCTCCTTCCTTCCCTCCTTCCCGCGCCACTTTCCCGAATTGAAACGGCCCAGGAAGCGCCGGGAACACAGAACTAAAAGACAGGGTCCCTTTGGACACATACACACACAGATCTCCCTCTCTCCCGCTCGCCTGCTGGAAAAGTTGCCTGCTGCTCTGCTAAGATTTTTGACCCTCCCCTTCTGCTTTACTGGCGATGCTGTATTTCCTTTCCCCATCTTTAGATGCAAATTCATGCAAGCAAATTCATCCCGGACCTTCCGAATAGGAATATAGGAGGCGGTGAAATCTTCATTGCTTCAGGCTCTGGAGGTCACAGGGGTGCCCACCTTGGCATCCCCTTCTGATGGTGTTAATCTGCTGCAGTAAAAAGAAACTGGAGGCTAGGGGCACTTTAAAGACTCATTGGACTTTTAAATTCCAGCATAAAATGTTGGACACTACAGCCCACCTTGTTAAATGCATGTAGTCCACCTAGGCTGCAGGTGCATTCTGGGAGCCCACCTGGAAGTCATCCTGGGAAACCTCCAGGAATCGCCTGGAGACTTCTTAGCACCAAATCCCCCTTCTCTGTTTCCTGCTTGGGGAAGGGGGAAGCTTGACCATTTGGCTTTCCCTATTAGTATTTGGAGCTGCGGTGGCTCAAGTGGTTAAGACGCTGAACTGCAGGCTGTGAAAGGTCAGTAGTTCAGCAGTTTGAGACCCGGGTGCCGCATGACGGAGTGAGCTCCCGTCTCTAGTTCCAGCTCCTGCCAACCTAGCAGTTCGAAAGCAAGAAATTGCAAGTAGATAAATAGGTACCACTTTGGTGGGAAGGTAACAGCGTTCCGTGCGCCTTGGTGTTTAGTCATGCCGGCCAAATGAGCACCGCAACCTTAGAGTTGGATTCGACTGGCTTTCGAGCAAGGGAACCTTTACCTTTACCTTTTTATTAGCATTTGTATATAGATACACTGGGAGGCACTTGGGCTGCCTTCCTGTTCTCTGACTGCAGAAAATACATTTTTAAAACTACTATCCAGGAGAAAAGGGCATTCTATTACACTTGCCTGTGTTCTCCGCGTACTTAGTATTGTTAAAGGTCATTGTTGTTGAAGACAACTGTCTGCGTAAATTACATTTAAAAATATTTTCTTGATATATTATGCACATATTGTCATGGTATTTGCTAGTCTTAGGCCCCGTTCACACAGCGAATTTGCTGCTGGAGAGCCACGATTGAATGGCAGAGTTTCCGGGCGCGATCACACTGCAATATCGGGCAAGTGGAGCACACCCGTGGCCAACCTGTGGCATACCGCTGAAAATGCGGAGTTAAAAAATACCTGGTCGAAGGTAGTAGCAACTGGTTTGCCACTGGCTGCCTCCAGAATGCGTCGGTGTGATCGCGCTGGCGCACCGCTTTTCCTTCCGGCTCCTCGTTGAGGCGGAGGGAAGGAACCGTGGCATGCTGCCGATGCATGGGATCATGTTATGGTGCATTAAATTGCGGCGGTGCAAGTAGCCACACCTCCCCCCCCCCCGCGCGCGCATTATCCGGCCCGTGTGACCGGGGCCTTAGTTGTTGTTTTTTACTATGACCCATCTTTTCAGTCCAGTCCTTTTAATTTTTTCTACCTAAATGCAGAACTTTACATTTATCCCCATTGAAATTCATTTTACTTGTTTTAGTCCAGTTTTTCAGCCTGTCAAGATTATCCTGTATCCTGACTCTGTCCTCTACCGTATTTGCTACCCCTCCCAATTTAGTATCATCTGCAAATTTAATAAGCATTCCCTGTATCCCTTCATCCAAGCCATTGATAAAGATGTTGAACAAAACAAGTCCCAGGACAGATCCTTGAGGCACTCCACCTGTCATTCCACTCCAAGAAGATGAAGAACCATTCACAAGCACTCTTTGGGTGCGATCTGTCAACCAGTTACAGATCCACCTAACAGTCATAGGATCCAAACCACATTTTTCCAATTGTCAACAAGTATATTATGTGGCCCCTTATCAAAAGCCTGACTTAACTCAAGATAAACTATGTCTACAGCATTCCCTCGATCCAGCAAGGTAGTAACTTTCTCAAAGAGATAAGGTTAGTCTGACATGACTTGTTCTTGAGAAACCCATGCTGGCTCTTAGTAATTACAGCCATCTTTTCTAAATGCTCGAGGACTGTCTGATTGATTATTTGTTCTAAAACTTTCCTAGGTATAGACGTCAAGCTGACGGGTCGGTAGTTACACAGATCCTCCTTTCCCCTCTACTTGAAGATGGATACAACATTTGCCTGCCTCCAGTCTTCTGGCACCTCACCTGTTCTCCAAGAATTCTCAGAAATAACAGACAGAGGCTCAGAAATTAAATCCACGAGTTCTTTTAGTATCCTTGGATGCCACTCATCTGGCCCCAAGGACTTAGTTTCAGTTAAAGAACCTAGGTGTTTATGTACTACCCCTATATTGATCCTTGGCTGCCACTCCCTTCCCTCATCATGTGTTCTTTTTTTGCCATATTGAGCACCATTTCCCTTGCAAGAGAAGACTGAGGGAAAGTAGGAATTGAGCAGTTCTGTCTCTCTTCATCACCTGTTACAATTTCACTTTCCTGTCCCTACATTGGGCCTACCATGTCCTTGCTCTGTTTTTTACTTTTAACATAAGAAAAGAACCCTTTTTTGTTGTTTTTAGCATCTCTCACTAGCCTAAGCTCATATTGAGCTTTAGCTTTCTAACTCTCTCTACAAGCACTGGTTATTTGTTTATAGTCATCCTTGGCCCTCCTTCCACTTTCTGAATGAGTCTTTTCTTATTTCTCAAGTCTTTAGAAAGCTGTTTATGGAGCCACCTTGGCTTCTTTAGGCCCCTCCCATTTTCCCTTCTCATAGGAATTGTTTGTGATTGTCCCTTCACTATTTCACTTTTAAGAAACTCCCATCCCTCTTGAACTCCTTTCTCCTTAATTATTTCTGTCTATGGGATTCTACCCAGCATAACTTTAAGGTTGTCAAAATTTGCTTTCCTGAAGTCCAACCTTTATGTCTTTCTATGTACAGCTTTTACCTTCCCCAAGAATGTAAATTCCAAAATTCCAAAATCACTATTACCCAGGGTGCCCACTACTTTCACCTCATCAACCAGTTCTTCCCTGTTGGTAAGAATCAAGTCCAAGATAGCAGATCCTCTTGTTTCCCTCTCCACTTTCTGGAAATGAACTCAGGAATTTATTGGACCTTTCCTTTTTGGCAGAGTTGGACTTCCAACAGATATCCGGGTAACTGAAATCTCCCATGACCACCATGTGCCATCTCTTTGAGAACTTTGTAATCTGTTTGTTTTGTCCAATTCATTTCTCTATTGTTTTCACTCAGCCTTCATTGCGCTGAGTGAGAGCCCACTCTGTCGCTTCTGACAAAGTGGGCTCAAGTCTACAAAAACATTTGCAGGAATAAGAAAAACCTGGTGAGCCTTTGAAGTGTCGCTGGACTCTTTGAAGTGTTGCTGAGGTAGGAAACGCTTGATGATCCTCAGCTAGACCAAGAATAACCAAAGCTGATCATGGCTGTCTTGCTT
>NW_015167538.1:175645-178816 GCF_001447785.1 Gekko japonicus | reverse complement strand
CTGCTGAGGTTTGCTTCCCAAGAATTTCTGCTGCTGCTTAGCCCTCTGAAGCCCATGGCTCTGTCCACAGCATGCAAACACTGTTGAAAGACTTTTATTCCATCCAGCACAGAACATGCAGCATTGGTGAAGGGAATATCTGTTTTTGGTCTCCCACTTCTTCTGTCCTTCTGAGCCTAGGGCTCTTGGCTACTGGGCTCTTGCAAACTCCACTTTATTTAAACGGCAGTGCTTCTCAGCTGGCTTGTGCCCATCTCTCTCCACTTGGTGAAATCTGCCTCCCAAAAGGGAAGTTACTCATCCATGCTCATCTATATATCTAATAGCGAAACGTACCCCCTGCGTGCGGATACCTAAATCCGTGCATCGGGGGCACCTGGGGGGGAGGGAGATTTTTGTGCACACTTGGGGCAGTCCCCAGGTGTGCACAAAAATATGAAAACCTGAAAAAATATCGGGGGGATATTTAAATCCCCCCAAAAGTGACAGAGCGTCCCCTGTGCATGCGCAGGGAACACTCTGCAGCTGGCCTCGCTGCTGCCGCAACTTACCTCCTCCTGCTTCCTCCTCCTGCTTCCTCCTCTTCCAGGTAGGTGTGGAGCTCCCTCCCCCCCCTTCCTGCGAGCATCGCGGGTCCCGCCCCTTGTTTAGTCTATTTGCAGGACTCGAGCTCTGATCTCAGGTTCCTTTCCAGCATTCTAGCCTACTGACCGCATTGCATACCCAAGGAGCGCCCCTCAGCTTCTCCAGCTAACGCAAGGATTGAGCGCGTGCGTGTATGTTCCTTTACAGACAAGAAGTTGGGAGAAGCGCGAACACAGTTTGTGGAGAAGGTGAACAAAGCTGTCATCAGCAAAGTCCTGGATGATCTGCTAGAAAAAGGGGTCTTGAATGATGAGGAGGTGGAAAAGGTGAAGGAGAAATCTGTCACGCAGGAACAAGCCAGAACTCTGATCGATGGCGTCAGGAAGAAGGGCCCCAGAGCCAGCCTCATCGCTATCAAGAGCATCCATGCCCGAGACGTTTTCTTGGCTGAACAGCTGGGACTGACGGTCTTTTTGGAAGGTATGTGCACTTTTGCAGTTTAACCCCTGCCCAGGGTACGCGCAGGCTCAGCACATTTGGCTGCCCCCAGTTGACTGCCCCCACCTAATTCCAGAGGTGCTTCCTATTGGCAGAGTAATTAACACAGCAATGGTGCACAACCTGATTAAAGAGTAGATAAAGGTTTATTTAGGAATTAACATACTTGATTGAAAAGAGGAGAGGTAGAGATTGGTTCCTAACTACATCTCTAGCTGAGAGGGAGGGAGAGAGAGACTGAGCGTGGCACTTCCGAGAAGAAGGGGGAATTGCCCTAAGAGTAGCAATCTGGAGACAGATGAGGAATGACACTTATGTCAGAACCCACAGCCAACAACGGAGTACACGCTTCTGTAGAGAGGTTATACTTTTATTGAAGAGACATAGATGCATTAACACTGTTAAGAATAGCAGTTGCCTCTTGAACCTAATGAGATATAGGGCATTCGTATGCACCCCCACACACACTGCGCTGGCCAATTAGGCACCCTCCCGCACGCGGGCTAAAGCTAGCAAACGTTACTATGCGAAGCTGGGAATTTTTCCGCTCCCACGACTTGCCTGGAAGGCAGACAACACACACCACCACCTGTACTTCTTTAGAGATTAGCATTTCAGCGCAAAGCAGAGAGAGGAATGCGAAAGCAATTTGCACAGACACTGAAAGAACATCCCAACCCCCATGGCAGCATAGCTGACAACTTAACAGGAGAGCAGGTGCTGACCTCACTATCCTCCATAATTGTCTTCTTGCTGCCGCCTGCAGGATCTTCTTCTCTTCTTCTTTGTACACCAGACATTGCCTTTTCCAACACTTCCCACAACTGGACTGTAGCCAAGAGCAGTTCCCCAGATCCTTTTCCAACCCTCTAATCACCATGCTGACTGTCTGTTACGCAATGAAAAGTGCTGTTACAATCTTTTATTTTAAAGACATTTTCATTGTTTTCTGTTTTATCCATCCATCCATCCATCCATCCATTCATTCATTCCTCATATTTCTACCCCACCCTCCCAGCCGAAACCAGCTCAGCACCTTGGTAAATCACTTGTGTTAAAGGCTGTATATAAATTACTTGAGATCTTCAATCTTTCTTGGTTCCAGGAAGTCCATCACAACCCCTCCAAGCTCTTGGTCCAAGGGCCATCCTCTCTGTGGAAGAAACCCAGCCAGTGAAATCCAGACAGGGGACCACGCTTTGCCCTCCAAATGCCTTTGAAGAAACCCAACCGGTGGAATCCAGACAGGGAATCAAGCTTTGCCCTCCAAATGTCTTTGACAAGATCCAAAAGGAGGAATCTACCAAGGTGCTGATGGGTGCTTGGTTGCCTTTTAGAACATGGAATTCAGTAGACTCAGCTGGATCTGGGCGCCTGTCGCGACTCGACAGTTCTGCTTAACAGATAGATGTGGGCGTGAAAAATGCATTATATATTTTGTCTGGAGTGAAGGAGAATATAACAGGAGCCAGACAAGTCATGCGCAGATGGTGCTTGATGCCTTTTGGGTGCTTCCTTTTACTGTGGGAGCTTCCTGCTTTTCGTGTGGGGAATAATCCTCATGTCGAAGAGGGGTAATTGTAGGCTCAAAGCAGCCTATCTAAGGCAGTTCTGAGCATAGATTTACGGTAATCATTTGGGAGCCCCCAATGTTTGCACTGCCAATAATCCAAAAAGGTAAATCTGGGGAGGGAAGCAAAATATGTGTGTTGCTACAATGGAAGGGGGATTAAGCTGCTACATAAACACATCACACTATGGGGACAGATTCTGGGTCCAGTTATAGGGCTTGGGTTTAAATGGTAAACTAAAGATTCTTTTTTCCCAGGCTTGGAGATAGGAGTGGAATATAGGTGGGTGAGCCAGTCTTCTTTCTAATTGGTGGAAGGGGAGAAGGAGGGAGCTCCCAGGTCCTGGGAATATATAAAATAAATTTAAATATAAAATATAAATAAATGTCTTACTAAGGAAACGAAAGGCAAATTCAGACTGTTAGGGTCTGGCCTCTTATGGAACACTTCCTTTATACATTTCCAACCCAGGTGTGGGTTTTTGGAGAGGTCTGGTTAGGACTGCCAACTTCTCAAT
>NW_015167538.1:172492-175608 GCF_001447785.1 Gekko japonicus | reverse complement strand
GGATTTAAATATTATCACTGGCTAACATCTGTGCACCTAGCTGCTCCGAGGCATAAGAACAGAGGAACAGAGTAAGAAACATTGGCCAACCATCCTACGCCACTCCCGCCTATTTTTAAATCTTTACACTCAAAAAGTCACCCTTCCCGTATCTAAGATTTGCAGTGATGGTCTCAGCTGTAGATACTGTATCTCGTAAGTGCATTGACAGCACATTCCTTTTTAACATTTTGCCTCTTAAGCAGCCATTCCTGACAAGACAGCCGTGCCCTTCCTGCTGTGATTGCTGTGATTTAGCACTTTGCAAAGGTGCTAAATTTTAAGAGGAACTCTGGCTCTTCGCTCTACAAAGAGAGAACTGATCCCAGGAAACCAGGGGATTTGCATGATTCCTCTTTGGTCCAAAATGACCGTGTACTGCTATCCCTTCTTCTGCAAGCCTGGCTTAGTGTCATTCCCCTGCTTCCCAACAGATCTATCCTATCAGGGACTTGAAGAGACGCACCCGCTTGGCCTTGATCATCTGCAACATAGACTTTGAGTCTGCCTGCTTCTCCAGGAGGGATGGAGCCGAAGTGGACAAAGCAGGGATGGAGCGCCTCCTGACAGGCCTGGGGTACAAAGTGGAATCGCATACCAATTTATGCTCAGAGGTAGGCAGGGGACTTGGAAGGTTGGGGTTGCCAGTTGATTTACATTGCAGTGTCTCTTGTTCTTTCGGCAGCTGCCAAGCAGGCACAGAGAGGAACAGTTGACCTTCCTCAGGGCCAGGACCCTGCTGCAGATCTGGGGACTCTCCACAGCTTCTTTTTAAGGCCAAGTGACACATCTGGAGTTTCCCAGTCTTCAGCATCCTGTAAAATGTGACCTAGCATGGCAGGATTTGTATGGGAAGGACAATCCGATTCATAGTGAGAATCAGAGGTCAACGAAATGTTTTTTTTTTAATCAAAAGGGAAACAATTACAGTCAGTTTAGTGGCCCACGAGTTCCAATAGCACATGGAAGTCAGGGCTACTGTGGGAGAAGAACAACCTGCCGCCAGTAGAGAAGAGCTGTAAGAAGGGGAGAGGGGCATTCAGGCAGTGATCCTTAGTGGGGAAATAAAAGAAGAAGAGCACTGAGGCGCCCCAGTTGTCCTGTCAATGCACGGTTGCCTGTCGGTTCAAGACTGACAGGACCTCCTGTCTTGTTGCTTACAGGAAATGGCCGATCGTTTAAGAAAGTTTGCTGCTCGGAAGGAACACGAGGCCTCCGACAGCACCTTTGTGGTGCTCATGTCTCACGGCCTGCGGGCCGGCCTGTGTGGAGTGAAGAGCCAGGGCGAGAACTCTGACATCCTGTCCCATGACACCATCTACTCCATCCTCAACAACAAGAACTGCCCAGCTCTGAGGGATAAGCCCAAAGTGATCATCATCCAAGCGTGCCGTGGGGGTACGTTTTTCACAGAATTTAAGGGGGAAGCAAAAAAGTTCCATGCACGATGGTGGGAGGAGGAATGGTTCCCTTGTTGGCACAGTAGGTCTTGTAAGGAAGGCAACTTTTTTGCCTGTCTCTGGCTGCTGCCACACGGGACAGCTGAAACGCGGCTAAGCAGAGCCGCACCGAACTTGAGACGCCGCGGCGGGATCCCACGGATCCCCTCAGCCGCGGCGCATCGCTCCCCGGCATGATCAGATGCCGGGGAGGAAAGTCCGATGGGAGGAGGAGGCTGCCGAACTGCGCATGCTCGAGCATGCGCAGTACGGCCGGGGGCCAGGATGCGGCAGCGCAAGGACGCGCTGCCCGATCCCACGGCCCGGCTTGCAGCGCTGGAAGGGCTACAACCACCTAGGTAGGTGGTTCTTTTTTACAGCGCGGTATCGCCGTTTGGGACGGAACAGGGACGGGCAGGCAACGATTCCCAGATGTTGCCGTGGGATCGTGCCCGTTTGCTCCGCCCCCATTCCATCCTGCTCCCGGCCCAAAAGGCCTCGTATGGACAGGACCTCTGTTCCTCTGCTTGATCGGCAGATATTTCAAGCTGTTCATGTTTATCTCTGGGCTGTGCAAGATTTCCCTTCGCTGATTTCTGTAGATCAGATTGCTGTCAAACGTACAGAGACAGGACGAGCAGATTTTTCTTCTGGTCACTTGGCAATCCCGTCATGAAACATAGCATTGATCCTCGCCCGTTTTCTGCACCGGCTTTATGCCTTAGAAAGTTTCAGCACCTTCTGGTTACAGCGTGAAATACCACTGTTCTTCACAAGAAGCACTTACAAGCGTGGATGTCATGCAGAATTAATAACTCTTAAACTGAGCTGTAAATCAGCAGCAAAGTCATAAAACAGCCACCGTGCAAAAATATTTATTTGTTAACTTCATTTGCAATCGTTAATGTGAACTGTAAGGGGCCAGGTCTATCTCGCAGGTGGTGTTAATTGGCCCCTTGGCCTACACAGCTCTTATCACCTTCAGGGCCAAAGTAATGAGCTTCTCATGAGAACCTGCAGGGAAGAGCTAGGGGTGATGAGGTAATCTTTCTAGAGGCTTCTCCTGAAGGTGTGTCCTGATTGGATGTCACCATTGCCTGCTGTGCAGGGCTCAAAAACTATATTTAAGCTAAGGCCCTGAAGAGAAGAGGCTAGCTTGGATTCTGATGGACTGGAGCAGGGGTGGCGAACAAGTTCGACAAAAAGAGCCAAAATTTTAAACTGTGAGAGTCAGAGAGCCACACCACGCAGTGACCTGCCAAAACAGACAAACACTCACACAAAAGCATATACTTTTAACAATGACGCCCCGAGGAACTCCCCACACCCTGACCTACCGGCCGACGCCAGCGCCGAAGACCGGGAGAGGGAGGCAGCGCCCCAACACCGAACCTCCCCAGAAGACGCCCGGCTGCACGAGACGACCGCAGGACGCGCTCGGGCGCGGGGGCGAGAGCCCCGGCCCAAGACGCGTGACAGAAGCTGCGACAGGGGAGCAGGGCCGGCGGCGCGGCCTCAACGGCGACCGGATGACAGGGAGCGCGTGTCCGGTGGGCGTCTACCCGGCGGCGCGCGTCTCCTCTGTTAAAGGGGGGGCGGGGCCGGGAGTGGAAGAGTGGTGTGGCGTGGGAGGGGGGA
>NW_015167538.1:170286-172333 GCF_001447785.1 Gekko japonicus | reverse complement strand
CGGAGCGTGCCAGAGGTCGTGCGGGAGTGTCGGCAGAGGGGCGCTCGGGGTGACGTCAACCCCGCCCCCTGCCATTCTGAGGTCCTCTTCTACCCCGTCTTTTCCAAACCCTCGCCTCCAGAGCCACGCCGCTCCTCACGGGGCCCACTCACGTCGTGCCACAACGGCCACTGGGGCGCCACCCCCAAGACCAAGGAGGAACGCGACAGAACCACAATATACAAAATGATGATAAGAGGCAAAGAGCCGCATTAATTTTGGCCGGGAGCCGCATGCGGCTCTAGAGCCACGTGTTCGCCACCCCTGGACTGGAGGCTTGAAACACAACACGCAGTTGCTAGTAACGTAGAGAACACCTGTGCTTTCGCCTTTTGAAATTCAGGTCTGTGCCGTCTAACGCAAGTCTTGTAAAGTGTTAGAGGGTTAAGCTAGTTTTCTTGGGGAGTTTGCCGTATGATTTTAGAGTGATGTGTTGCTTGCAGAGTAATTCTTTATCTGACAGAAATTTGAACAAAGCTGTGTAAAATATGTTTTAAAATAGCCAGAGGTTTGTTTACCTATGTGCAACAGTCCTGAGGATCCATAGGGTTCAGCTTTGGACACTTTGACATACCTGGAGGTTTGGGGTGTGTGGTGAATCCTTGGGAGGGCGGGGTTTGGGGAAGGGAGGGACCTCAGCAGGATACAATGCCATAGAGTCCACCCTCCAAAGCAGCCATTTTTTCCAGAGTAAACTGATCTCTGTAGTCCGGAGCTCAATTGGAACAGCGAGAGATCTTCCGGGCTCACCTGGAGGTTCAACAACAAGCACACAGGGAACAGGGCTAAGTTAGATAAACACAGAAAACACCGTGTTGAAATAATAAACACAATATTCACATGTACTTATAGCTAAATATATTTGCTTTTTATACACAACATCAACTCTAGTGTATTGTAAACACTTTCAAACCACAACATCACATTTCAGACACTTTCAAACTAAGTTATATAACATGAAGAGTCCAACTGTCTTCTTCCTGATGGAGGATAAATACCAATGTACAGTTATTTGTACCGAACAATGCAGCAACCTATTGTACATTTCCCAAGTGATGATCCATCAGGTAAAGCTAGCAGGCAGCTTGTATTTCTCAGTGTGATGATTCAGCTTAGCAAGCAAGCCTAGTAGATGTATTTTCCCATGAGGTGATTCAGCTAGCAAGCAGGCCTAGCAACATGCCTCCCGGGCATAACCTGCGTGTTTCGAACAAATCTTCAGGCATAAATTTTTCTGGAACCACAGCTCTTGAATTTACCTATGCATACGTCAAACAATGTAAACATGGCTGTTTTATTTATTTATTTATTTATTTAACTAAGTATTTTTACCCCGCCCTCCCCGCGAGCGGGCTCAGGGCGGCTTACAGAGGGCTACAGCCCATACATAAAATCCATAAAACAATAAAAACATAGCAGCAATTATATATAACAATAGATAAATAAGTGCTTCACAGCAAGATGGTCTTTGGTAATGATGGCGTCTCTGATCTTCAGTCGGCCCCGTTGGGGTACCACTCTCCAGTAGGTGTTAATGTCACACAGGGTAAGCTGTACTTCCCAGGGTGATCTAAATCCGGTTGGAATTTCCACCGTTGGTGGTGGTGGTAGCGGCGGTTCTGGAGGTTGGCAACCCTAACCAGAGGATTGTTCCCCAGTTGGACAGGGGGAGCCCCTGCGGTAAAGGAGAGCATCCAAGTGATGTCACACCCAATTGTCAGATTTGCCTCCAAAGGAAGCTTTGTAACTGGTCAATGGCCACCATTTTGTTTTCCAGAAAACAAAGGCGTTATATACGTGAGCTGCACAGACACACCCTCCGCTGATTCCCTGTCACCTGCCCCGGAGCTCCCGGAAAAGTACGAAAGTGATGCCCTTCGACGAGTGCATGTGGAGAGTGACTTAATCTGCTTCTGTTCCACAACCCCTGGTAAGAGCCTCCTGAAGGAAATGGCCAGGCGGGTTTTGGTGGATGCGTGTAGGGCTGATGACTAGGGTTGCCAGCTTC
>NW_015167538.1:157886-170272 GCF_001447785.1 Gekko japonicus | reverse complement strand
GCTCCTGTGCTCGGGGCCGGCTCACTCACTAGGCGAACTAGGCGATTGCCTAGAGCGGGACGGCCCTTAGGGGCGCCAAGCTCCACCCACCCAGTACTCTGGGAGTTTCTTGATTATGTGTGTTTTTCATTCTTCCTAAAATGCATTTATTTTTGAAAATTGTTGGGTGCATGGGGGGGGGGGGCGCCAGAAGGGATCCTTGCCTAGGGTGCAAAATAAGCTGGGGCCAGCCCTGCCTGTGCTTTCAACAACAACACACAGCAGAACAGTTGGATGGGGAAATTGTTTCCCACCGTCTTCTTGCCCTTTTTATCCCCTGGAGCTACACAAGGCGCAGGGTGTTGGGTAGTCTGGCCCCTTTTTCCTGATGTATACATTTTTACCTCGCTTTTCCTCTTGACTCAGTTAATTACTTCATAATTTAAAAATTACAAGTGAACGTTTACTGAAATGCAAGACTAGCTTTTTTCACAGGTATGTCATCAAAAAAAGAGAGGGTCGTCTTACATTCACATACAGGTTATAGTGATGTTCAATAATTTTTTTGTGTCTAACATTTTTAAGGTTCATATTCATATTCCTTTTGAGTAAATATGATACAATCAAAATAAAATAATAAACCCCCAATACCTCCCTCCCTCCTGTAAAAGTTGTCTGCTATCCATAGTCCTCCAAAAGCCCTGGCAACCAAACTGGCCTTGCAGCTAAATGGCTGTCATAAAGACTGACTGACTGATTACAACAGGCCTTGCAAGTGCCTCCTGAAGATCTGTAACAAGGAGGCACCCCTCACTTCTTCAGGGAACCCATTCCACAGAGTGGGAGCCATGACAGGAAAGGCCCAGACTCTGGTCGAGGCCAGGCATCCCACACTCACAGGTGGCAGCTTGAAGAATGTAGTTGACATACAGGAGCATAAGTCTTCAAGGGCAGACCAACACAGAGTACAGTACAGTTGTGAGTTTACAGAACCATTGATCTGCCAGTGGATTAACAGCTGTGGGGAAATCTTCACCACTCCTAGCAAGGTCTGTCTAGGGATGGAGGACCTTGAGCTGTGTCCCGGTCAGCAGAATGTGCAGTAATCAAAACACAAAGCTTTTCACAGAATGGAAGCCCAAATGCTCACCTGCAATAGGCTGCACAGAAAGCAGATGCTAAGGAGCAGGAGCCTTTGGAAATGTGGCGATCCTATGCCTGGCCGTGGTGGGTACCCCCCTGCCATTCCTGCACAAACTTGCAGTACAATATAATTATGTCAGTGTAATAATAGGTGTACTAGGTTCCCTGAATCCCCAGATTTAATTTTTTTTCAAAGTAAGTCTCTATCTCTTTTCATTACAGAAAAGGGGGAAAGGGATAGAGACTTACGTTTTTACAAATGAAAGCTGGGAATTCAGATAACCCGGTACACATATTGATATATGGTTATATAGATACAACAGTATTGTAGTGCAAAAAACTGTAAAAGTCCAAGTGGCCCAAGGGAAGGGGGTGGGTGCTGGTTGGGTACTGGGGCAGGGAGACTGTGGGGAAACCTGCCATATGGAAGCCCCATAGCTGCTGTGCTTTATCACCAGCAATGGGGAAACAAGGCAAGCAGGGCACCATGTGGAAAACCACCTTACTACCAGTAAAAAAGCCAGCCGGTGGCAGGGGAGAATGGCAGGCACAAGGGGAAATAGTGGTGCATATGGTGTCAGATGTGGTCCATGTGGGTGGGGAGGTACAGAAATCTGCACCTTCTTATAAACACAGATCCTAAACCCACTTTGAGTGCAGTCTTTGAAGAAAGATTGAACCCCAGCAGTTTTGGGGAAACATGAAGTCAAGCTGGAGAAAACCAGAAAGTAGATAATTGCACAACCATATGGTATAGGAACCACCACCTTCCCCAAAAAAATCACAAACTCATGCAGTTTGTGGAAGGAAATACAAAGAACCAAATTTCCATGGGAAAGCAACCTAGGTGTGAAAAGGAGTTTGGGACAGTGGACCTTTTGCCACACAGGGGTGAGAAAGGCAGCCTTGGCCAAAATTCGCTCTCTGGCCCAGTGTTAGTAAAGAAAGGCACAGAAGCCCGGTTGCCTTCTGCGGCTAGTGGCTCCCATCTGCTTTGCTGACACACCAGTAGGCTGTCAGCTCTGGCCTCACCTGCATTCTTGTGAAAGCCTTACAAGCCTACAGTCTCCAACAAATATTGCTTCTTAGAGCCAGTTTGGTGTAGTGGTTAAGTGTGCGGGCTCTAATCTGGGAGAACGGGGTTTGATTCCCCACTCCTCCACTTGCACCTGGCTGGATGACCTTGGGCAAGCCATAGTTCTAGCACAGCTGTTCTTGAAAAGAGCATTTTCTGTCAGAGCTCTCTCAGCCCCACCTACCTCACAGGGTGTCTGTTGTGGGGAGGGGAAGGGAATGGAGTTTGTAAGCTGCTCTGAGACTCCGAGTGAAGGGCGGGGTATAAATCCAATCTCCTCCTCCTCCTCTTTATAGATAATGTGTCCTGGAGGAGCCCTCAGACGGGATCCATTTTCATTGTCCAGCTGATAAAGCACATGCAGGAGCACGCCTGGCGCTACCACTTGGAAGACATCTTCAGAGAGGTGAGCCTACGAGCGTCATTTGATTGGGGATACATCTGCGTGCTACAAGTAAACATACCTGAAGCTGGCTCCCCCCCCCCAAAGTCCGAGTCCATCCAGCTCTGTTCTGCTTGCTTTGAGTAGCCATTTTCTCCAGTGTAACTGATCTGGAGCTCAGTTGTCATTCCAAGAGAACTCCATGCCTAACCTGGAGGTTAGCAATTCTAAGTGCAAATTCTAAGGGAACAGAATCCAGTTTCTTCAGAATCTCAGATTTCTTTTCTTTTTTTTTAAGAGAAGTGAAGTTCTTGCCATTCGGCTTTAAAAGCTTTCTAGCTTTCTAGCTGCACAACAGCATAGACGTTTCCCAAAATGAAATACGTAGTAATTTTAAAAGTACACCTGGAAAGGCAGAGGAATGCTGGGGGAAATTCCAGAAGTTCCATCTTACTCTGATAATATGTGTCTAGCAGCAAGCTGCATGGTTTCCTCCAGTGCTCAGTGAGATGGTTTCATTCCTATCCCTGTTTCCAACAGAAACAGAGCACATCATGTAGAAAAGGAGAAATGGTGCAAACCAGCTTAAATTGACATAGTCGGTACAGGTTGCAGAATTCAGAAAAGAGGGCAAGGCCCCTCTAGAAGATTCTGGAAGATACCACTGGCTATGCTGAGGTGACAAAGTTGTCCCTGCTAAAGTTTTCTCTTCTACCAAGCAGCTCTGTAACCAATCACTGGTGAAGTCACTCCTGCCATCTCCAGATGACCAGGCAGGGAAGCATTTAACAGTTGGTCTTTTTTTGCTCACTTTTTGTGCTGCTGATACTTTACTGCTTTTAGGATGGGTAGGCTGTTGGGCTAGTGGGAGAATGCTGTGTTTGGTACGTAGCCCTGGCTTTTATTTGCTGGGCTCTATAACTGGCTCCAGTGCTTGGCCCTGCTTTGGATCCAGTCAGCCTGTCTTGCTGCGGTGCCTGCTCTGATTTCTGGTGACTCTCCTGCATTCCAGGTCCAGAACGCATTTAACAACAACCCGCTGCAGATGCCCACCAGGGAGAGAGCTACTCTTCTGAAAAAATTCTACCTGTTCCCGGGCCATTGAAGCCAAGCAAGAAGGTCCATGTGCCGTTTCCAAACCAGCTCCCTCCAGATTTTCCTCTGCTCCAAACATTCTTCTTGGATAGAAGGCCACATTTCAAACCAAGTCTAGCACAAGTCTAGTTTACAGACAGTAACTTTTCTCAGCCTTGGAGGCAATGCAGGAGCACCATCAGAAGCCCGTTGTGTGCCAGAGAAGGGAAGACAGCAGTTCTCTTGGGTCTCCGCAGACTCCAGTGAGTGTATTCCAGCGGTTGATTTGCTGGTGTAGCTGTATGCTGGCATGGGAAAATAATTGGAAGCCAGCTTCTCTGCTTCCTCACCTGTCTCCTCCACCACCTTAGTCCCATCTCCCACCCTTTCCTCCATTTGCACCATCAGTTACAACAGCCTAGTCACTAGGCCAGTGAGTTGCAACAGAGCAAGGGTTGAGTAGCAAACCTTGGCTTGTTTCACAAATGTAACTCAAGGGTGAAATTGCTCCAGATGGTTCTTACAGTAAATTTGGAGGTTTTCTGGCCTTGTTTGTCTCGCTTTTCAGAGTGCCACTGTTTTCACCATCTGTGTGACTTGCTTGATTTCAGCAATCTATCCTTGGATTCTAGATTGGCATGAATTCTTAGCCGTGACTTTTTTTGGGGGGGTGCTTTCTAATGAGAAATGAGAACACGGCATATTTCATGGGATGCAGTAACATCATTGAGAACATCCACCATAAACGTATCCGTATTAATATATGGTTATATTAATGTTGTTGTTCAGTCGCACAGTCGAGTCTGACTCTTCGCAACCCCATGGACCAGATCACGCCAAGCCCTCCTGTCTTCCGCCGTCCTCTGAAGTCTGCTCAATTTCATGTTTGTTGCATCGATGACACTGTCTAACCATCTCATCCTTTGCTGTCCCCGTCTTCTTTGACCTTCAATCTTTCCCAGCATCAGGGGCTTCTCCAGGGAGTGCTCCCTTCTCATTGGGTGGCCAAAGTATTTGAGCTTCAGTTTCATTATCTGGCCTTCCAGGGAACAGTCAGGGTTGATTTCATTTAGGATTGACTGATTTGATCTTCTTGCAGTCCAAGGGACTCTCAAGAGTCTTCTCCAGCACCATAGTTCAAAAGAGTCTATTCTTCGGCGCTCGGCCTTCCTTATAGTCCAACTCTCGCAGCCATACATGACTACTGGGAATACCATTGCTATGACCATGCGGACTTTTGTTGGCAGGGTGATGTCTCTACTTTTTATCATGCTGTTTAGGTTCGCCATCACTTTCCTCCCAAGGAGCAGGCGTCTTTTAATTTCATGGCTGCTGTCACAGTCTGTAGTGATCTAGGATCCCAGGAACGTGAAGTCTGTTATATTAATACACGCATTAATAAATTTATTTAGTTATTTATTTGTTAGATTTATACTCCGCCCTCCCCACTGAGGCAGGCTCAGGGCGGCTTACATAAAAATTTAAAAACAGAATAAAATCATACAATGATTCTAAAGTGCTAGACATAGATATTGCATGTAAGATGGCGAAACAAACAAATTTCCAAATATTATCCGTAACAGGTATCAGTCAGTAATAGCAATAGCCAACGGTGGAATTCCAGGGTAAAGCTCTGATTTTAAATTAAGATGTTATATGTGGCTTCTCACTCGAATGCCTGGTGGAAGAGCTCCGTCTCGGAGGCCCTGTGGAATTGTAATAAACTGTCCTCTGTATCTTCATATATAAAGTGATGGGGACTATTCCAGAATTTTTGTGTAGATCTCTCCAAAGTTTGGGGATAAACCCAACAAATGATGGCACACAGTGCACTAGACAGACTGCAGTAGACAGACTGCAGTGGGGGCGTCACAACAACAGAAGGAATGTTCCAGCCATTTCTTCATGAAAGAAGTGTTCCCAACTGTGCTGTTGTGGTATAATTATCCCAGACAAACTGATTGTGTCTGAAGCTTTTTGAAGCAAAATGGGGAGGGAGGGTGTTCTTGATACAATAAAGGAGGGTTTCACTTTTCCTTTTCTCCAGTTTCAAATTACAGAGTCATATTTTCCTTTTATTTATAACTTATGTTTCATTAAGAAATAAAATTCAGTTGAGAATCATAGAGTTGGAAGGGACCTCCAGAGTCATCTAGTCCAACCACCTGCGCAATGCAGGAAATTGTGCAGTTTGCACAATTATATTCACTAACCAAACAAACCTGGTGCTTTAATTTTTGTTTGCCTAAATCCCTTAGAAACTTGAGGGTGAAAAGTTTATAGAGCACTGAGCTGACCTGCCATTATTTTCTCTTAGCCTCTGCATTGCGGGCACACTTTTAACAGCAGCACCACCAGAGGGAATTCACAGGTGACACTTGTGGTGGCATGGAAGGAAATGTCACACTTCCGACTACTCCCTCTGTCACAAGGCACTGTCAAAGGTACAGGAGCAGAGGCTATTTAAAAAGCGGATCTTAATTCAGTCCTTAGAAAGTGTATTCCAAAAAAATGGGCTGTAGCTCTGGGGTAGAGCCTCTGCTTGGCATGTAGAAGGTTCCAGGTTCTGTCTCTGGCATTTCCAGTTAAAAACAGCCAGGCAGTCGATAATGTGAAAGACCTTAGCCCGAGACCCTGGAGAACCACTGCTAGTGTGAGTAGACAATACGATGAACCAATGGTGAGATTCTGTATTAGGCAGCTCAGTATGTCTGTAAATCTATAGTTGTTTAAAGTAACACCCAAATCATCAGTGATTTTTGAGAAATCAGAGTAAGACAAAGGTGGGGGGGACCTGAGGGCTTGTGAAGGAGGCGACATACCATTCTACACTCCACTGGTGGCCCCTGGGAGACCAGTGTGACAAGCCTGTTTCCCCTCAAAAGCCAGGTGATGGGGGCTGGGCTAAAAGTGTGGAAGACATGCTTTCCTGTTTACACCCCCATCAGCTGGCTCGCAGGCCTGGAGTAGAAAGCCATGCAGGAAGTGATTTGTGCTCCAGGTCACTTTCCACCAGCCAGCTAATTGGGGGATCAGCTTTCTGCTTGAAACCCCAAGCTCCAATCAGCTGACAGACAGCAGAGGGAGGGTGCAAAAGTGAGCCCCACAACAATCTTGCCAGGGTCTCCTCCTTCCTTTTCAACCTGCTTCCCCCATCTCTTTCTCTGCCTGCCCACATGTCTGCACAGTGGTGGTGAAACTGTCGCTACAACCCTCCTGCCCCCGCTGGCTTCTCCCCTTTTCGGTGGCTGCTGCCTTCATCTCCTGCTGCTTGTCCACATAGCTGTGGCCAGCCACCTTTTCACCTGTCCAGCTTCTCACCTTCCCAGCCACTATGACTGCCTGTCATCATCTCCCCTGCCCATCCTGGCAGTAATTGTTGGGGTTGTTGGCAACTTCTGAAATGACAGTTGATGTCTCAGGATATAGCATCATGCAATCTAATTTTTTTCCCTGGTAACTTCAGCAATTGGGGAGTTAAAAATTCTTCATCACAATTTTTTTAAATTTATCAGAGTTTTCTGTGAGTCTATGGGGTTCCTCCCAGTTTGTAGGAAAAGCTCCCCATCTGTACATGTCCCCATTGTATAGAGTTTTTGATCCACACTATGGAGCCATGTTCAGAATCAGATATAAAAATGGCTACCCCTGTGGCCATTTATTAGGAAGGCCGAGCGCCGAAGAATAGATTCTTTTGAACTATGGTGCTGGAGAAGACTCTTGAGAGTCCCTTGGATTGCAAGAAGATCAAATCAGTCAATCCTACAAGAAATCAATCCTGACTGTTCCCTGGAAGGCCAGATAATGAAACTGAAGCTCAAATACTTTGGCCACCCAATGAGAAGGGAGCACTCCCTGGAGAAGACCCTGATGCTGGGAAAGATTGAAGGTCAAAGAAGACGGGGACGGCAAAGGATGAGATGGTTAGACAGTGTCATAGATGCAACGAACATGAAATTGAGCAAACTTCAGAGGACGGCGGAAGACAGGAAGGCCTGGTGTGATCTGGTCCATGGGGTCGCGAAGAGTCGGACTCGACTGTGTGACTGAACAACAACAACCCCTCTGGCATCTGGAACCTTCATTTAAGTTCAGGTTTATTATCACTTACATCAGCTATAGCAGAAAGCTGAAAGAACATAACACAGCATGAAAAAGTGTGATAAAAGCAAGCAGTAATGTGGGCACTGGAATGGTCAGTGGAAGGAGTATGCAGGGTAGAGTTTTCAGACCCACGCTCAGCCTCCATGGAAACAGATACAGAAAGACTCAAACAAGCAGATTTCAGTTAACAAATACTTTTCACCCAAAAAGTAACTAATACATAGAATTCACTGCTGCAAGAAGTGGTGGCGGCTACAAACATAGCTTCAAGAGGGGATTGAATAAACATATGAAGCAGAGGTCCATCAGTGGCTATTAGCCACAAGGTATAGATGGAACACTCTGTCTGGGGCAGTGATGCTCCGTATTCTTGGTGCTTGGGGGGCAACAGTGGAAGGGCTTCTGGAGTTCTGGCCCTGCTGGTGAACCGCCTGATGGCATCAGAATGTTGGACTGGATGGGCCATTGGCCAGATCCAATATGGTTTATCTGATGTTCTCATGTTCATGAGGTGCCCAGAGAGAGAGGAAGGAACAAGAGAAGGTACAAGGGTACTTGGTAACACAGTCCCCATAGGACTAAGACTCAGGGTAGCCCAGGGCAATGGAAAGCTGGGGTGTGGATTAATTGAGGGCAAGATAATATAACATGGACACAAAGTTCCCCATGGCTTACAAAATATAAGCAAAAGAAAGTGTGGTCTTTGAACAGGAACAGTCTCCTACAGTCACAACAGGACTATAGGACAATTTGGGTATCAAGTGAAACTTTGAAACATTGAGAATGCTGAACTCTGTAACCAATGCATTATCATCTAACACATTATAGCACATCAATTGTCATTGCCAAATTATTTACTCTTAAACAATGGCTACTGAAGATATATTGTATAAATTTACGGTATACATATTATTAATGTTGCAGCTTGTCTTACATAACAGTTTTCATACTATAACCCATCCATAGGAACTTAAGAAGAAAAGCCTTGCTGGATCAGACCAGCAATCCGTCTAGTCCAGCATCATGTTACACACACTACAACAGACATACCCCTGCTGGTGCCTCCTAGAACTGACATTCAAAGATATTACTGCTTCTGAATATGGAAATTCCCTAATAGTCATCATGAATAGTTGCCAAGGCCCTCATTGTCTCAAAACATTCGTGTCCTATTTTTTTAGATTGCAATATAATGTATTGGATATAACTAATATAGCAATAGATGCTGCACAAAGTTCTGAAATTTAGAACTAAATTATATGAACTGCAATTGAAAATCAGTGATTCCATTAGTCGTATGAATCACCGAAACTTGCACACATGCATATCTCGCACACTAATTGTCGAAATTAATTAATCAACCCGTGCAAAGATTCTAGAACTACCGCGCCCAGTAGTCAGGGTGGTCAAAGGCAGGGAAGACGCCCGCCAAACCCTCCCCGGTCTGATTGGTCAAGAGCCGCTAATAACCCGCCTCTATGCTGTTCCTCTCCTTATTGGACAAAAGCGAAGGCGTACTGGAGGCGGGGACAAAAGGTGGTGCTGAGGATGGGTCGTGGAATACGAGAATATCGCCTTCCTCGGCCCGCCAACCCTGCCGGACGCGCCTCCCTGTCCAGCCAATCAACCGCCGCTTTTCTTTTCCCCTCCTCTCTTTGACAGCTGGGGGGGGAAAGAACATGAGTGTATTCCCTTCATTGGTCGGGTGGGAGGACGCGCTGTGATTTCTCATTGGCCACCGCGGTCCGCCTCCTTTCCCACTCTCGTCATTCTGGAGCGGGGTGGGAGACTGACGGATGCATTCGCCCAATCCGAGCCGCGTACGCCAGAGCGGAGTCCCTTGGCGGACGCCAAGTCCGCCCTCTGATTGGGCGGCCGAGTCTCGCGTCGGCGGGCGCGGATTGGCTGCTCGGCTGAGGGCGGAGGGCGAGTGCTGCGAGGGGCTGGCGCGGTGGGCGGGAGCGGCACGCGGCGGCAGAGGTGGGAGCAGCGCAGGTGAGGTGAGTGCTGGGGGGGCCGGAGACCCCGTCGCTGTCTCGCGCGCTGCCCGCCCCGCCCCCTCCCCTTAGCGCGCTGCATGGCGGCGGCGGCGGCTTTCGTGGGTGGAGCCTCGGTGGCAGGCCCAGCTTCCATTGCAGGCCAAACCAGGCCCTCGCAGCCCGGAGGAGGAGGAGGAGGGCCCCTGGGAGGCCACGCCCACTAGGCTGGAGATTAGAGGACCAGGCGGCGCTCTGCATATGCTCAGGTGACAGGCGGGCACGGGCCCAGCTACCGTGATGAGGCCCTCTGGGCACGTGCGGGCTGGCCTTCCGGCTCTCCGCACTTTGGATCTGCAAGCTCGTGTGTCATTTGTTTTTAAACGAGTTTTGGAGACGCCGCGTTGTCCCGCCGCTTTGGCTTCTGAAAGGAGCTCTTATACATACGCAGGGGGGCTGTGGGGGCGTTCAGCTCCTGTCCAGACCACTTAGACTGGTCTCTGGGCTTGTGCAGAGTGCCTCCTTGCTGTTGCTCCTTCGGAAGCCGGTTTCTTGTTGCCTTAAAAGCTGAGAGGAGTGCTGTGCCCCTCGTTGCCGGCTCCTTCTACATGCTTTCTCTCAGTTCTTAATGAGAGGGCGAAGTGCTAAGAAGGAAGGAGGCACTCTGCATGTTTTGTTTATGGACTGATTGATTTTACAGAATTTATATCCTGCCCTTGTGTCTTTCCACCGAGTGGAGCGGATTTGCATAGGTTTTAAGAACCCTTCTCCCCCAGTGCTGTAATTCTCGATACACAAGAAGCGTTCATTGTGTTTTATATGATGGCCAGTTATCAAACCCTGCTAACTGAAAGGGTCTAGCATGCAGGTTGTGTTTTGCTGTTTCATGAGAATGAAGTTACAGTCAAGAGTATACATATGATTTATGCTTCTCTTTTAAGAACAAGGCTATGGCAGCTCAGACTTCAGGGCTTCATGAAATCTCTACGAGCAAGAGATGAGAATATAGAAAGGTTTTTTGCACATGCTTAGAGAGGAGCTTGACACAGTCAAAGGTGTATGAGTCAGTGCTTTTCAGTTGTACCTTAGCCATTGCATCTCTCAGCACTAGAAGCCTGCCTCTTTTGCTTGAGACGGAAGAAGGTACTCAATATATAGGCATCTTATCATGTGAAGGATGTGTACGTGCCACATGGGCCTTATCAGTTGCTGGCTTGTGGGTATTTTCAAGAGATAAGAACTGAGAAATACTTGTGAGTATTCAGTCTTGGTAGGATGTGTGAGTCTGATTATAGACTGGTGTGAGAATTAACCCGACATCTGCATTCTGCACTAATTCATGGACTGTCGCATGTTTTGTGGTTGGGCTGAAGCTGTGGCATCCGATGAACTGAAGTGAATCTCTGGGTTGATGAAAGCCCTGCATATGTGCTGGGGACTAGATGCTTGCTTTCTAAAAAGACAGGATCTAGCAGGGCCATGTGGAAGGACGGGATATAAATCTAATAAATAAATACTGTCTCTTCTTCAGTCTCATATGCATGTATCAGGATGCACTGAAGAAATTTTACTTTCACTGCTGGTGTGAAATATACTGTAAGCCTAAGCTGTCAATACTGAAATGAGGTGCCAGGACCAACACCCTTCAGAATGTGGTTTATTTTTGCATGCCTAAATTATTAAAATCGGGAAAAAAAAAATTAAAAAAAGGGGGGGGGGGGGGGACTGGAAGTACTGTTTGTTCATAGTCCAGTCTGTGTGAGAGACATGGTTTTATTTAGTCATGGTTGGATAGTGCAGGGAAATCAGCTGTCTTCTCAGAGGTGTTTTCATTTTCGTTCCGAAGAGAGAGCAGCTTCATATATTCTGCAGCATTAAGAGCAGAGTCCAGGGCGTGGTACCTACTCTGTGTACATGCACATAAAACTTTGCACGTAATGTCTGAAATGTGAAATCCATGCCCTGGAATCTTTTCCTGTACACCGAATTGGGGCTCTGTACATTTGTGAGGGGAAGGTACTTTATGAATGTTACAGGGATGCTAGAACCGAAGAACTGGAGGTGGTTGGAAAGTATGTGGATCATATTACTCAGCTTGCTGCTGCTGCTAGTTCACCTGTGAAGGCATTCTCTCAATCACTGCTTCTTCAGAGCCTTGGCCTAAATCGTCTTTGCCCCCCTTTTCCTTGAATCTAAGAATCAGGCCATTTGCTACAGCTACCTGACTCCTCCTAGCTGTGCTACTTTTTGCCATTATCAGTCTCTGTGTTTTTTTGTTCTGGACCATTGGCTATAGGTGGTTTTTTCCAGTGTATGTTATACAACTTGGCATTGTGCTGGGCAAGATGAGAGGGGAGAAGTCATCGGGCAGGCCGCCATGGTGAATGGGCACAACGACTGAACGCTGATGTTCTGCCAGGGTCCTGGGTGCTTTGGATCTTTGGCTCTAGTTGAGGCTTGTGCACAGCTCTTCCTTTCCTGGCTTTTGACATACTTTAAGTATTTAAATCCTCTTGGCACCTCTCCATCCTCCCAAATGTAACTCCCTCCCACTTATTTTAGTGCGGCCATAGCCCTCCCCTTGAATCTTCAGTTATCTCCAACTTGCGGAAATCAGGCCAAACATGGTTATACAGATAATCTTTCTGCGAGT
>NW_015167538.1:101944-157836 GCF_001447785.1 Gekko japonicus | reverse complement strand
AGCATTCACATATTTCTGTTACTCCCCCACCGACTTCTATTTTTTAAATTAGGCACTTAACTGGAGTATGTATATCACATATCGGGCCGCCCTTTTACTGAACCAGTGCCTGCTGATTTGAAGAGGATGCATGTTTTCAAATGCGGTGTATTCCTGAGGCAGAATTGACCCAATATCGCATTTTTTTGTATCTCATGCAATCTAGTTGTAAGCAAGCTTAACCTGGAACCATTTGCTTGCAGGAAGCGGGGCTCGTTTTTCTAGTATTGTTGTGTGAGCAGTATTGAGGTTCGAGGCTTCAGAGCCTCATGTCCCTTAGAAAACAGCTTGGACGTGACATCTTGTCTGCCAACACCAGTTTCCTTAACAAGATTGGCAGTAGGGTGGTACCTCTGCCAATCACTTTTAAACAGAGAACTGCTACCTGTGAGTGTGGACAGCAACCAGCATTTAACAGCCCATTTTATTGCGTATCAAGGATGTTGTCATCCATACTTGCCTGGACACATTTTTAGAAAAGTAGTTAGCATTGTTTATTAGTTTATGCTTGTGGTTGTATACATTTAGTTTGAGTTAGTTAGACTGTTAGAGTGCTGGCTTTTTGCTGTGAATAAATCTTTACTTACTTACACTGTTAGGACAAGCCCTTTACAGGCTTCATGGATCATTGTGATGCAAGCTGGCGTAAGTTAGAATCCGCTTCATCAGATACATGCGTTTAGGATTGACAGATTGCGATCCAGAAATCCTTTCTCTACCTTTTCACATCTGCCTCTGAATTGGGAGATGGGGTTGCTGCAGTTTCTTCTGCCACGATATTCCCCAGCGCTATTCCCCCCCCCCCCCCTTGTATCTAATATATGGCAGATGGGGCATCCTGTTGTACACAGGGTGGGGAGAATGACAGACAAGTGAAACCATGGTTCCTTCATCTTTTGATCCTGTTGCAGTTTTAAAAAGTACAGGAGGAATATCCAGGTTACAATGGGTCTTTGTTGGTGGAATGGTAAAGAATTATAGCTAACCTTATTGTTTGGCAGAGCATCAGGGCATGACTCTGAAGTAGTTGCTCCAACGCCAGTTGGCAAACAGCTGTTGCTTGTGGAGTAATGACCACCCCCAGTCTTTATTCCCTCCTTGGGTCCTGAATTGGTCAGGAGAGAGGCACGCCGGGGCAAGGGGCAGGGGATGTCACTGTACCAAACTGTGATTTGCGCTAACATGGTTTAGAACCTAAGTCATGGTTTGTATTTACAGGCCTAGGACAGCTTCCTGTCCACTTCCGTTTGTTCTCTTAGCACTCAGATTCCCATTTCTGTGCTGCGACAGCTCCCAGAGGCAAAGCAATGACCGTAACTATAGTGCATCTATTCAGATATCACATTACTCCAGAACTAGCCAAACCGTGGTTTGCAAGCTCACTTCAGACTATGGATTCAGTCTTGGTTTCCCTGGTAATCAAAAAACATGGTTCTCTGCATTTGGAAATCCTATCGAACCAAAATTGAGCTTGCTTAACCATGGTTTAGTTTGAAGTCTGTACCGAACCCATGTGCAGGGCGACCCACTGCAAAGAAGAGAACTCCTTTACCTGCCACAGGTAGGGAAGATGTCATTTTAGTGGCAAGTGTAGCTTTTCTCACTGTTGGCGGCTAAGCTGCACCTGCTCAAGTGGCCTCTTCTGAACACCTCCTGGTGGGGGTGGAAAATTCTGTCAAATTGCAGCTGACTCAAGGCAACTCTGTAGGGTTTTCAAGGCAAAGGCCATCCGGAGGTGGTTGCCATTGCCTGCCTCTGTGTAGCAATCCTGGATTTCCTTGGAGGTCTCCCATCCAAGTACCAACCAGGGCTGCTCAGCTGCCAAGATCTGATGAGATTGGGGTAACCTGGGCCATCCAAGTCCAGGTGAACGCCTCTTACAAGGCAGCTTTTCCATCCTGTCCATTGGGTGAGCTGAAGAATAGGAGAGTTCTTCAGGCCTGGCAAGTCTGACATCATTTTGTTATATTTTGTTGTACCTTGGTGTTCGTAAAAGGGGGGAAATGGATGAATATACTCCGAATGATCTGCTTCAATAAGCCATCCGGAGCACAGTACAGTCGGAGCGTGTTGCAATTGCCCAGTACAGTTGGAGTTCGTTGGCATACTGGGCAGAGCTGCTGGGAGATGATAGATTGCTTCTGAGAATGGGCAAAGAGCTTGTTTATTTTTCTGGCCTCCCTAGTGATTTCCATGCAGCTGACTCTTTATTTCCCCTTCTTCTTCTCCCCTCAGGAAAATGCCAGTTTTCAGTAAGATCAGGCACCTTCAAACAGAGAAAGACTGAGATTTCACAAGGTATTTTTTCCCCAATTGTCTATTTCTTCAGAAAGTTTCATTTCACTTCTGCACTTGCCAAACGAAAGTCTATACATCCTTTGAGATCAATCTGGGTGGCACTGTAAATTCACTTTGGTTTGCTTAAAAACATCCATTAGGGAACCCTTGTATACCAGACATTCAGTAGGCAGCTGAAAAGGGGATAATCTTGGAAGACTGCTCTCCTTGTAAATGCACCACAGGGGTAATTCACAAAATCACTGCACAGTGATTTTGCTAATTTCACTAGGGTTACACTAGATTAAATAGAATACACATTTCTGATTCCTGTTTATTATCCTAGCGTTCACACATCAGTGATTCTATGTCGATGATCTTAACATAGTTCTTTGCTGTGAAAACATTAAGGAGCCAACATTGGCAGTGTTTTCTTGGGAACTCTGTTGTGTATACCGTTGTGCTAAGCTTCAAGGCATTTAGGAGTAGAAATATACATTAAAGGACCCATGTATTATAAAAAGAGGAAACTAAAACACAAATGCAAACAAAATAATCTTCCGGTCCCCCCGTGCATGTATCATAAACTTATCATAAATGAAATCTGTGTATTCAGAGAAAGTGATGATACAAGATAGTATGACAGATGGGCCAAGTCTGCCTCCCTGTGGTTGACTCATGAAGGGGGTTGCCCTCCTTCCTTCCTTTTCTAGCACTTCTTGCTTATCTTTTAAGGCACAGAATTTGATCTTGCAAGAGAACAGGTGGGTTGGCATAGAAATTAGTTCTTCTAGAACAGGGGTATTAAACATAAGACCAGGGGGCCGGAACCGGCCCGTCCAGGGCTCTTATGCAGCCCGTGAGCAGCTAGTGCGTGGGAGGGAACAGGAGACTGCTGGGGGGAGGGGGAGTGGGCAGAGCCACTCAGATTGTGGCTTCAGCATGGCGGAACAACCTCACCTGTAGCAGTCAAGCAGTGTGGGAGGGTCTGCCCAGTGCTGCTCTGCTGGCTTTCCAGTCTGCCCAAATGGGTTTTCCTTTGCACCCCCCTCCCAGCCCATGGGGCACTGCAGTGAGTAACTTTCCAGCTGCTGTTCTTTATGCAGTTTATATCTCTGGTTCCTAGCATTACATTACATTTTATGGCACACATGGCCTTGGCCCGGCCTGACAAAGTGACATTTATGTCAGATCTGGCCCTCATAACAGATGAGTTTGACACCTCTGTCCTAGAATGTTCCCTGCTGCCCCTTTGCTGAACTACTTGAGTGACAGAAGTAAAATGCCCCTCCTTGCAGACGAAATGCACCAGATCTGTCCATTGTTCATTCATCAGTAGCAGCCTGGATGGCAGAGCCTAGGAGTGGTCAGGGGCAAGCATGGGTCTCTTCTGCCCTGTGCTTCAGAGCTCATCGGCTAGCTCACTTCAGAGGACAGAGGAGGAAGCCAGGTTGGGGGAGCCGAGAATAGTCTGTTACAAGGCTTTGTGTCTCTTGGTCAAAGTGGAATGTGATTAAAAGACCAAAACAATGAACTGGCTGTATGCAAGAGGTTTAGAGTCTGACTTTCTATAGCGAACAGGGAATTTTCCTTTTTGGGGAGAGACAGACACAGTCAAATAGTGACTGTTGTAAAGAGGAAGGTGTGGTGGTGGGTAACTTCTGTTCTAGCCCCTGATACTGCTTCCTCTTCCTGGATCAGCAATTTTCCTTTAGTTTCCAGGAGGAGATTAGTTCTTCGAGCACACCCAGAACAGGTATAACTGCTAGTGTTTTGTTTGCTCACCTTTGGGGGGGGGGAAGAGGGCCTTGACCATTTTTTCTTCCACCCCATCCCTAGTTAAACTTGTTCTTTCATTCTGGATCAGATGTAACCTAATACCTTTTCTATCTCATGATTTAGCACCTTGAGCCTGAGTTAGTGTAGCGTGTATAAGACTCCTTGTAGAACGCCTTGTTTGGGAGCACACGAGTTACTTCACTGAAACTAGAGTTGCTTCTCAATGAGTGCATCCAGTTCCTACACTGGCTTTGTTGACTTTTCCCGTAGGTGGATCTTTTCAAGCACCTCCAGAAAGAGAACCGACGGGGTTGGCATCTAGAGAACTGCAATGGTGAGTGTGTTTTTCTGTCTTGCCTTCAGCTTAACTCTGTATTTTCTCTGCACTCGGCTACAGTGACTGCTGATGTCTGGTTCCATGCCCACATGATTGGTTGGTTTCTGAAGGATGGGAATGCTGAGTGCTGGACAGACTGGCTTGATCTGAGCTTGCAGACTCGATTGAACTGTCACGGTTCTCTTTGTGCAGCAGGGTTTTCCTAGCTTGCTTACTGTTTATTGTCAGCTGGTGTGATTTTGCTTAGTTTAGGAAACAATTAAAACAGAATCAATAAAGCAGATAAAGATCAGCAGCAAAATACGAGCCGCAGCAGAACAAAACCCAAAGGAGAATTAAAAACAACCATAAACCAGTGAAAAAAATTAACAGGACGTTTAAAAAAGTTTAAGAGATAAAAGCATCTAAAGCCTTTTGAGGTTTTTTAAAAAAAGATGAGGCTAACTTCTGGAAGGCCAAATGTGAGGGGGAAGGTAAACTTCCTCCTGGGGTCAGGGAATTCCTCAGACTTGGGGCTCTGCTCGCTAGCATGTTTTGAAACTTTTGGCCTCTTTTCAAGAGCTGTCTTGCATAGAGCGTGTTACAGTCATCAAAGCGGGATATTATTAAGGCATGTGTAATTGAGGCCTGATTGCCACTCCCAAGAACAGTTCCAGTTGGTGAGCCCTCCTAAACTCTTAGAAGCAGAGATGGGTCTAAGATCACTTGTATGTTCCTTCAGGAATGGTACAACTCATCTAAACTATATTGTAACCCTAATTACAGGACAGCCTTACTTCAAATTTCAGGTTGTTCACACCTGTCCCTTCACTATCTGCAGATGCCAGTTAAGGATTACTCTTTTGTTCCTAGAATTTGATGGAAAGGAGGGAGGGTTGTGTGTTGTCCCCAGATTGGTGGTGCTGTACTCCAGATCTGTAGGTGACCTCTAACCAGCATCTCCCGGTAGATGTTAACTAGCATGGGAGACAAGATGGAACCCCAGGGGCGAAGGGGCACAGCAGCAGTTTCCAAGCACCACTGTCTGAGACCTGTCTTTAAAGAAGGAGCAAAGCCACTGCAAAACAGTACCTTCCCCCTCATTCCAGGCAGACTATAAGGACAGTATGGTTGATGGTATTAAAAACCAGAAAGGAACTAAAACTGACATACTCCTTCTGACAATAGTCCAAAGTAAGTCATCAATTCAGGTAACTAGGCAGTAGGGACTGGCACAAACCAGATTTTTGCAGTTCGGTTCATGGCCAAACCACAAACTGGACCGAGAACTGATACAAACTGAGAGGTTGGATTGCAAACTGAAACGGTTTGTAGCAGTTTGTGATCCCTGCTTTCTGCTCCGTGCTGCTTTTCCCTGGGAGCAGAAAGCAGGGATTTAAGTGGCTTAGAGCCGTTTAAAGCCCACTTTCTGCTCCCTGTGAAAAACAGCTGAGTGGCGGGGAGCAAAAAGCAGGGGTTTAAATGGCTCAGAGCCATTTAAACCCCTGCTTTCTGCTCTTCACGCACCGCCACGAACTGCCTTAAAATTTGTGGAGGTTTGTGGCAGTTCTTCTGTTTGTGAACTTTTGTTCACAAACCATGAACTGCCCCAAATTTGTCACTTATATTCGTGAGCTGGTTCATGTCCATCCCTACGAGGCAGTTTCTCTCTGTAACCACACTGGAAACCCAGTTGAAAAGACTGAAAGTAATGTATATCCTTGGAGAAACTCCTGGAGTTGACCTGCCTGTGGGTGGGACTCTGCTTCCATCATTGCAGTTATAAGCACTTTACAATCATAAATATTATTGCTCCATTCTTAAATAGCCCACTGGAAAAAAGATGTTGAGGCTGCTGTACTGCTCTGATAGAGAATAACTTGATTCATACATCACAAGCCAGCTGATGGGCATGAAACTAGTTCTTTGTCACACTCATATGCTTCCTCCGTCTTCCCCTTGAGAATCTCACATGGCGATTGAAGACAGAAGTCTTCAGCTAACACCAGTTGGTTGTGATATCTGTATATGAGGGCCTACACTAACTGATGCTTCTTTCCATCTCAGTAAATTGGATTCTTAAGCGCTTAGGGAGGAGGGAAAGTACAACAATTAACTGGGTTTGCCTCATTATGACATTTGATCATGAAGCCTACTGAATTGAGCTACTCTGTTGCTGTCCTACTTAAGATCAGAGGCAGGAGGAGAAAAAAAATCCATGCTATTTCTCTACAAGGTCAAGGTAGATGTCCTTGAGCTGTACAGCTGGTTGCTCTGACTTCTTGTAGTTTTACTTTCACTGGCAATGATATTCTAATACAGATTTTGTGTTTGGTTGCTGTTGTCACTTGCTAAGGCTCTTGGTGTTTGCTGCATGCATGTTTTAAGTTTCCTTTTTTTCTAGGTGAATGTAGACATGTTATTGATGAATGATAAGAGTATTTTAAGAAGTGTTGGGTTTAGCTGGCCATTTGGTACAGCATCTTGTGAAACTGCCCTGAATATTTTTGACTGTGGAAATGTGCATGTTTAACAGCAGTTGAAGTGTACAACAAATGTGAGGAAAGATGTTTGGATGCTAACGGTCGAAATCTTTAATGCATGTTAATTTGTTGACAGTTTTTGCTGACCACACATTCTAGGAGCTTTCAGCATTAGGTTTGGGAGATTTGTTTGATACATGTCTTCTTATTCAGGATGCTAGGAGCAACAAACAGGCAAACCATGTATCTTTTCATTATCTCAGTTTTTCAATGTTGGAGAAGCTTCTTTACTTCTTTACTTGGGGGAAGCTCTGTGAACGGTTGCGTGCAAAATCTACTCCAGCCAGAATGGCTGTGCCTGTGCTTTGACTCAGCAGCCATGAGTTCTCATACCTGTTCTTTTTTTAAAGTTGTGCTTCAAGGGAAAATGACAACTGAGATGGTTGTGTGTTGTTTCAAAACATTCCGCCTCTCTGTGTAGCTGTTCCTGAGCATATAAAAACAAGTAAAATCAAGTGCATTAAAGACCCCCCCCCCCATTTATACTCCCCGTTTCTTCCCATTGGGGTCCAGAGTGATTTACATCATTCTTATCTCTTCCATTTTATCCTCACAACAACCCTATGAGGTAGGTTAGATTGAAATTGTAGGACTGGCCCAAGGCAGAGTGGGGATTCAAGCTGGGGTCTCCTAGGTCTTAGTTCAGCATTAACCACTACACCTCACTGGAGAGCCAGTTTTGTTGTAGTGGTTAAGTGCGCGGACTCTAATCTGGGAGAACCGGGTTTGATTCCCCACTCCTCCACTTGCACCTGCTGGATGACCTTGGGCAAGCCATAGTTCTGGCACAGCTGTCCTTGGGAAAGAGCAGTTTCTGTCAGAGCTCTCTCAACCCCACCTACCACACAGGGTGTCTGTTGTGGGGAGGGGAAGGGAAAGGAGTTTGTAAGCCGCTCTGAGACTCCTTTGAGTAGTGAAGTGTGGGGTATAAATCCAATCTCCTCTTCTTCTATCCTCTACACCACAATAAAATCAAAGAGCAGGGTGATAGCAGTGCAAAAGCAGTTTGTTAAAAGCAATATAAAATACATTTAACTAGAGATAAAAGCAGGCTGAACTGAAAACAGCATGATTTCTTTGGGGCTACCAAAAATATATACCGGTGGGGGGAATCGGACTGGGAGAACAAAAATCAACAGAAAGACTGGTTCTTTATGTATCAAACTCAGCAAATGTGGGGCTGGGCCAATATGGGTAGGCAGAGTACCCCGGTCAAGGCATCACCACTGAGAAGGCCGTGTCTCTGACTTTCACTTACCTTGCCTTCACTGGCGAAAGTCTACATAGCAGGAGCTCAGAGACAGTTCTTAGCTCTGCATTAGCATAGTTGGTATTGCATAAACCAGCAAAGGCTCTTTCAGACTTGGGAAGATCTAAATGAGAATAGCATTTTGTGCGATTGACACATACCGAGCTTTTCTAAGGCTGAGATGTGGAGGACCTAAGAATTAATATCTCCTTTTACATTAGCATAGAAGGCACAATTAACTGGCAGAAAGAAATCGCCTTTCGAAAGCCAAATTCCTTCCCAGCTAACAGAAGCTAAGGTCAGATTGGAGAATCTGCTGTCTTGAAGGTTGCTAAGAATTCCTAGTCCGTGGGTGGCAAAAAGCCTTTCAGAAGCTCGCAGGCCTTGAAATGGAAAGGAATGGTATTGATCCTCATTGCAGAAATGTTTTTCTATCTAGTGATGATCATGTCTGCTGAAGACATTTCGGGTGGTGAAATGGATCAATGAAGCAGCAGGAACAGATGGCCAGATACACAGGAGTTTGAAAGGGCCTGGAGGAGGAACTGGCCAAACATGGCCAAATCGGATATTTCGGTGCCAAGTCAAAGTGGTTTATATTAAGGACAAGAAAACATGACTTGCTTGACATTAATGTGCATAACCCAATTAGGAATTGCTGAAGAGGGAACATGGGAAAAGTCCAAGTGCACACACATGCTCAAATCTTTGCACAGTGGACAAAATGAGGCACTTACACTTGCTTTATTGTGCTCATGGTAGATGGGATGGGGAAAGGCTGCAGGATACCGAGGCCCAATACTTCCTCTCTTGTCTGTCTGTCTCTGTTTCCTTCTCCCCCACAACCATCGTGGACCAGAGTCTGGATTCTTAGCTTTGACTGAACACTGGCCACACACTGAGGACTAGAAATTTTTGTATTTCTTGTGTGTGTTTGGAAGTGCCAGTAATAAAGGTGGGCTTGTATGTTCATCAAAGGAAGCCATTTAGAGCTTTTCAAAGGCTTCTCTTTGTGAGGAATCTTTACTTGCTGTCTGTCAGAAATGGAAAGAGGTGAATGTTTCTCCTCACCCCCAACCTGTAACAAAATGTCGCCAGGACGAACCTCCAACTTCTACCTTTGACAGTTACAGACAGGACGTCTAGTTTGTCCCACACTGAGCCAGGTAGAAGAGTCTGGGTTTTGGGGTGGGGGTGGGGGATCTTCTGCCCAGTGAAATCCACACACACGATCCAGCTCTGCATTGACTTAACTGCTTAAGTCTGCCACCTCTGATTCTGGGAATGCATTTACTGTATCACAGAACAGCGTCATCACACCATTGCCTGCCACTACTTCAGCTGTGCAGAGCAGGGCACGATCCACAGACAGCCTCAGAAGCCATTCTGATATCATAATTGAAGAGGCTGGCAAAGGAAGGACAGTTACTTCATGAGCATATTAGATTATGCAGCGCAGCTCCTAGTTCGACATGTTACAAACTGCCTTACTCAATGAAGGCATTTTCTTGCAGGTGTCCTGGGGCAAATCTACATGGATGGACCTTGGGGGCCATACCCAATACCCTTCTGCCTAGTACCCAAGATATTATAAGTCACGCAACCCCGGGTACCTTGTTGTTTCAGGTTTTGGCACTTTCACAGTAAGGGGGCCTGTGGTTATACAGACTCCCCTCTTAGGGAACAATCCCAAGCAGATCTTTCCAGAATCCTACTCAGGTTTAGTCAGTGGACTTTGCTACCAGGAAAGTGTTCTTAGGATGGCACTTTTAGACCCCTTGCTACCAGTGCCCTTTATGTGTGGCACTGGGACACTGCTGACTTCCTGAGCTGTAATAAATGGACAATCTCCTAGGAAAATAACCATCCTTTCAACCATAGATGTAGAGACACTATACTTTAATATTCCCTACAAATATGCCCTTTACTTTATCCTGGAGGCACACTAGCATACCTGGCCACCAGAGATTCACAACCACAGTTATTTCAGAATTGGGCAGAGCTTGTATCTCCAGATTAATGGCATCACAGCATGCCAACAAATTGATGGCTGGCTTGGAACAACCCATACAACTCCTTTCCCCAGCTACCCGTATGCTGATGACATTTTGAATACCCAGACTCATGGGAAGGAATCCCTTGAGTGATTTCGTCAGGCCTTTAATAAATTCTGTCTCACCATCAGCCTGAACTGGAACAAGTCCCTTCAATAGCTTCACTTTCTGAATGCCATTGTGCAGCGGTACGTTGGGCACAGAAGCACTGTCTTACGCCAGAAACCCCACTAGATATCTCCGTGCTTCCAACTACCACCCAGAGGCCCATTACACAACTGTTGTCCACAGCCAGGCTCTGTGATGCAGTTGCATTTGTTCCAGTTCCTTGAGCAGGGACTCACACCTCAGGCATACACTGAAAGAACAGGCTGTCGAGTCCAGACTGGTGACCAGAATACGACAGGATAGGTCCACGAGAGAAACTGAGAGCTTTATTAGTTGTCACCTACTGCTCCCAGCTAAAACCACCTGATCAAAGATTTGCAGCCCACTCTGAACAGCAAAGCGTCTCTCTCAGTGCTCAGGTGATAAAACGTTTTCTTCCTTAGATGCAGCTGGTTGATCTAAAACAGTTACTCACTAACAACATCAGGGCACCTAGCAGAGAAACAGACCCAGGAGCTAGACCCTGCAACAAGCCCAGGTGCCAGCTCTGCCCCCATTTCTACTCACAGCAGTATTACAGGGCCTAATAATGTTATCCATATCATCAGGAGCTCATCTTCCAGTGTGATCTGTCCTTCATCTGTCAACACCGCCCTTCTGCTGTCTATGTAGGATAACCAGTTTGCTGTGCAAAAGAATAAATGGGCACACATCTGACATTAAAACATGGCACATTCAGAAATGACAGAGAACTTCTAGACAGTCTTCTAGGACATTCAGCTGCTGACCTCATAGTCACCCTTCTTCAACTAGGGCACTTTAAAGGAAGTCTTTGAAATAGCTGAATTAGAGTTTATCAGGAAACTCGACGCTATCCAGTTAGGGCCCAGCTAGGATTGTGGGTTCCTCTCACACCATGGGTGTTGAATTAGCTTTTGCTTAGTCCAGTGAGATGATCCTAGCACCTTTTGCTGCCACTGTGGAAGGTCACTGTATTTACCTTGTGTACAGTTAAGCCTTGCGTAGAAATGTCAGACACTGGACCGTGTGCATTTCAGCACTCTTTACCTCACTGTCTCCTATGGATTTCCCACCATGCCTCTGTATAAGTCTCGGCAGTGGACGTGTTTCATGCATATAATAAAGTGGACCCTCATTATTATAATCCAAATCTGTTGGCCTTTAAGGTGTTTACAAGACTCCTGAGAGCCAGCTGTGGTGTAGTGGTTAAGAGTGGCGGACTCTAATCTGGAGAACCGGGTTTGATTCCCCACTCCTCCACATGCAGCCCGCTAGGTGTCTGTTGTGGAAAGAGGAGGGGAAGGTGATTGTAAGCCACTCCAAGACTCCTTTGGGTAGTAAAGATCGGGGTATAAAACCTTTTGATTTGCTATAACAGAGGGATGCAGCTCCCCCTCTGGAATTTGCGATTGCATCATAACTGCCGTTTGGCCTAGTGGTTTGAGGGGTGCATGGGGTAGCATGGGAAATGTTATGCCAATAAAAGTTATTGGAATTGGCATGGGAAATCCTTGCTTTTTGGTCTTTAAATGATACATGGGTCTTTCATCTGCTCCTGAGGGCATGTGCAAGCTACCGATTGGAACTGGCTGTGAATTGCTGTTAGAGACACATCTGTGAACGTGGAAGGGAGTCTCATGCAAACGGCCAGGCTGTGCCCATATATTTGTTGCAAGTGTTGTGCGATTGCGTGGGCAGCATGGTACAGGAACAATCCCAGGCAGCTGCTTGTTGAAGCCCATGGCGACTTGGTGCTGGTGCCTAGAAACTGGAGGGTCTCCCCGCTCCCCAGTCTGTGTCAGCTCTTTAACTTTGCCTGAAAAATCTTCATTATTGATACGTAATATTATTATTTTTAAATATACACATTAATGCTTGATATTTGTAAAAAGACAATTGGGATATATTATCAGAAACAGAGCAGAGCAATAAACCACATCAAATTATCACCCAGCAAGGATTCCAGAAAAAATCAGAATCTTCCTTTATTTTGTCATAGAACATTTATTGTTCTGTGAGTTGATGTGAACTGCCCTGAGCCTGCTTATGGTGTAGGGCGGGGTAAAAATTTCAACATAAATAAATAAATAAAAATAAAAGACTTAAACTACTTAATAAAAGCATGACCTCCTTCCCAGGTACCAATACAAATTGTTCGCATTTCATAATTTTTTTAAAAAAATGTGTTTTAAACATATGTGCCTACATGCTTAACAATGTGGGTTGTTTCCCTATATTACTCTTCAACGGCCATCTAAATTGGGCGGATTGGCTATTCCACACTTAAAAAAGTATTATGAAGCAGCCATACTTACAAACATAGTCCGGATACATACATCTGATCCAAAACCGGAATGGACTAATATTGAAGAATTCTATGTTGATTCCACAAATTACGTTTCAGCTTTGTGGCAAAAGACCTCTGAACGCCCCAAACTTATTTTGGAACACAAATTAACACAAGCTTTATTTGGAGTGTGGAATGTCAAACGTTCAATATTAACGTCCAAAATATCTATGGCGTCAACATTCCTGGAACAATCATGGTTCCCCCCAGCTAGAGAAGCCAATACTTACCAAATATGGAAAGCAGCGAAAATCACCACGCTACACGACCTTGTTCATAAACAACATTTGAAAGAAAAAGAAAAATTAGACATTTTAGCTCAAGCAACACTTCCATGGTACGAATATATACAAATTGTACACCTTTTTAACACCCCAGAAATACAAGAAGCCTGCCATAGACCTTATACGCCCTTTGAAAGAATTTTGCTTACACCTACTAATAAAGGCAAAGGCATAATATCCAAAATATATAAGATATTGATAGACCCTGGTCCCAAAACACTACCATCATATGTAAAAGCTTGGGAAAATGATCTAGCCAAACAATTACCTGAATCTTTTTGGGAATCTACATGGAACTCTTACGCATCAAAATCAAAGGCTATAAACATCCGACAACAAACCTTTAAACTAATAACAAGGTGGTATATTACGCCTTTAAAACTACATAAAATCAATAAAATACATCCACCGCTTTGTTGGAGAGAATGTGGTAGTATAGGTTCATACTATCATTGTTGGTGGAACTGTGAGAAGGTATCGGAATTTTGGAATAAAGTCAAGACTCATATTGAAAATTTAACTACTTACAACATCCCGAAAAATCCAGAGATTTTACTATTGAACTGTTGGAAGGATATTTCCATTCCAACTTATTCTAAAGAGTTGATTACTATACTAATTGCCGCAGCTCAAACAACAATAGCGCAAACCTGGAAAAGTACTAAACAAATACCGATAAGATTATGGTATTCGAAAATATGGGAACATTTTTTAATGGATAAAATATCGGAAAGACTCTCTGGTTCGGAAAACTATACTAAATCTTTGGATTTTTATGGCAGATGGCGCCCTATTTTGGATAATTTGGAATTTATATTAGAGAATATCAAAACAGCACAAAAATCACAATATTATGCTTTTATACAGAAAGAATGGGCACTATAAGATATATTGTAAAGGTAAACTTGGAAATACTATGTTATGCTAAGCAATAAGTAAAAAAGTTATAACGATTTGGAACGTTGAAGTTAATTGAATATGGAATATGTAACAGTTTAAGTTTGTATGTTAAATGTTGTTCTTGTTGTGTATTAATGTTAAAATTGAATAAAATTTATTTAAAAAAAAAAAAAAAAAAAAAACAATGTGGGTTGTTTCCATAAAGACAATCAGATTAAATAGTGTTTAAATGGGTCTGTAGCATAGGGATTTCTGTTGGAAGCTATGGCGAGGCTCTACAAATCCCAGCCGCCACGGTGTCTAGAAATTTCATTTTGGCGCCTAGCATTTCCAGCGATGATTTTATTGCAGCGTCTCTTTGCAGCCCTTTGTAGAATTACAAAGCACATTTTGCATCAAAGTACATTCCACATCAGAGTATGTTTTTGTATGATGTAAAAATGCATGTGCAAGAAGTGCTGGTTATTCCTCGTTCATATGTTAACTTCATTCTGTGATGACAGTTCATTTCTTAACCAGTTGCTTTCTCAGCTGGCTACAATATTCGATTAAATGGAGCTTTTCAAGCAAATTATGAGAAATTGGTGACTTGTTAGAATTGGACATCAGCTTTTTTCTGTGGTGGTAACAACCGGGCTTACCCCATATTTAGAATGATGAAAAGGGGAGGGGGACAACTCAACCCAATAAAGTTGAATCAAGAACCTAGAAGGTTAGTTAGAAAACAAGTACAGTGCCAGTAGTTAAGAACATGAATGTAAACTAATTATAAGAAAAAAATACATGTAGTTATTACAGAAATATTTAGTTGGGCCCTTGTTTTGAAACGTTTCTGTAATACATGTATTTTTCTTATAATTAGTTTACATTCCCGTTCTTAACTATTTACCCCATATTCATCCATTACAACCCTTTAGTCAGAGTTTTATTTTATTTTATTTTTGCCATCAAGTCGCAACTGACTTTAGGTACCCCATTGTGTTTTCAAGGCAAGAGACGGTCAGAGGTGGTTTGCCCTTGACTGCCTCTGCATAGGTACCCTGGTACCCCTTGGTGGTCTCCCATCCAAATACTAACCAGGGCTGACCCCGCTTAGCTTCCGAGATCTGATGAGATTGAGCTATTCTGGGTTATCCAGCTCAGGGCTTAATAAAATTATAAGGAACTGTAAAGAATTTCAAATTAGCCTTTGTGGCATCAATAATTCAAAAATCCCGAAGTCTGAAAAATGAGTCTAGTTTCTAAGTTTTGGGGCTGACCCCTAAAGCCAAAGGAAAATTGTGAGTTCCTACATTATAAAATTTGTTTCCGTGGTATGGGAACTAGCCAATACATATCAGAAGCACCGTGAGACCTTTCCAGTTTGGACACGGTTTAGCTAGAGTTACATTTAATTAGGCAGGTTTTATTTTACCTGTTTTTTTAATTCAGCTATTTTTTAACGTGCACGTAGCCCACTTGAGTATTAGGGATGGGGTGGGTCGTAAGTTCCGGGGGAAAGATGATTGTAGCACATGGGCTGCCAGAAGCATGATGCTGGGACTCCCTAGCAAAGCACAGTCAGATGACGACAGAGGGTCAATACCCTCTCCCAAAGCAGTTTCAATTGATCCGGAAATCAGGATGCCCACCTTGTGGTGGAGATCAGTGCCCCCTTCTCTGACCAAAATAAAGCATTTTGCTCTGTGCCCTTTCTCTCTCTTCTGATTTGTTTGCCCCCAAGCATATGGTGGGAAACGTTCCAGGCTAAATCCTCTCCCTCTTGCCAGCGCAGCCATTCTCTTAGCTCGGGTGAGTCCATTTACGAGACATCCAAGGACCTCCCTTCTAGTACACTGGACGCAGTACCCTTTGGAGAAGCTTCTCTGGCTGGCTTGGATGGCGTAGCGCAAGACCGGCCTCGGAAAGCCAGCCGAGGTCTTAACAACGTTTCTTTCTAGTGTAACTGCGGCCAAAGTTCATTGTGTCCTGTCAGGGTGGGCGGGTGGCGGTTCTGAGATGTCAGCCGTCTATTCTTTGGCTCCCGGCCAGAAGAGATTGCGGCCCGGTAGTCGTGCAGCAGAGCTGGCAGAGTCGCCGTGTCCCTTTCGCGTCTCACGCAGCAAGATCTGTGCAGACCGTGAGTCCCGAGCTGAATCCCGGCCAGGTCTTCTTGCACAAAAGCCCAGCATCCGGCCCCTGCTATTGTTCCCTCGCATTCCTGCACATGCCCTCCCGGACACCACCTCGGGCACAGGCAGAGCAGCGGCCTCTGAGGCAGACTCCATTTCTGAGCAGGCTCCCTGTCGTAGCCACAATGCAGAAGAGAAATGCGGACTCAGAAAGCCGTGAATCTTCCTAGCGGACTGAGCCGGAGACTCCATTTTCTGTGCCGGCTGCTGGGGAGTCCCTGGCATGGCAGAGCCTTGTCTGGCTTCCATCGGAAGGAGGTGGAGTCTCTCCCTCCTCCCCCCCTCCCCTCCCCTCCATTGTCGGCAGCCGCCGAAGCAGCCGGCGCACCTGCTTCTGTCTCTGCAACGGAGATGCTCTAGCTCTCTTCTGGAGGTTGCGCTTCCAGGCATCCGTCCGCGTGCGAGTCCTTTGCGCTGAGAGGGGCAGAAGAAAGCGATGCCACTCATGCGCCCCTGGCCACGCCATCCCCTCTGGAAGCAGCTATGACTCTGCCGGGCCGAGTCTCCTGTTCCATGCTCAACTGCTTTGTAAGTGGTCTCTCTCTTCCTCGCCCCCCCCCACGCACCCCGCCCCTTTCCTTCTCTGTGCTGTCTGCTTGCCTGCAAGGGCTGCCTGTAAGTCTGCGTATCCCTCCATGTCTGGAGATGGGTGGGGGGAGGAGAGGGCAGAGAGGCTGGAAGCTGAGCATCCACTGAATTTGCCCGCCTGGAGGCACCTGGCCTTTTTGTGCCGCTGCCTTCCTCAGCCTTGTGTCGGGGAGTGGTCCTCCTCCCCCCCTCCCCCTTTGATCTCACTCGCTTCCTGCAGGCGCTGTAGGGTCAATCCCTTCTTGGGGGTTAGAGGTCACAATACCGGTGACTGCAAAATAGTTGCACGGGGCCCCACTGTGCAAAACCTAACAGGCAAGGTAGTCAGGAGATCAGTTCCCTGCCCAGGGGTGGATCACGGGACCCAGCGCAGTGGCCTTGGCCTGCCGAGGACAAATTCCTCATCCGTCTTGTCAGTGCCAGTCTCTGTTTCTGACGTCCCTGGGGTTTTGCTTTGTGCTTCCTTCCTTGGATTGGGGCCACGGGGCAGTCTGAGAAGGGGCTCCAGGCTCGGTCATTGCGTTTGCTGATAACATTGCTGAAACCAGGAAGGGCAAGCATTGATTCTTGCTTGGTTGAGGGGTGTCCTCCAGCTGGGTGTCAATGGGGAAAGCGCCTTGCTCTGTGCCTGTAGTGAGCTAACCTCCTTTAAGGTTGATCCCTCCCCCTCCGCCCTGCCCATGGTCGGCTGCAACGGGCTGCAGTCCTGTGTGCAGTTTACTTAGCACAGAGCACACTGGCCTCTGCCCTCCCAGTGGCCAAGCTGCAGGGACAGCGTTGACCGGGCTGCAGGGTAGGTATAGCTTAGGCTTGCTGCTTCTGAAAGGAAAAGGGACTCTGGTGGAAAGTCATCTAGTCACTGAGCCAACCTCACAGGTAGATAGAGAAGTGTGCGCATGTGTGTTTGTGTGCATCAGAGGGCCTGTTAGCCATTGCAGTGCTCTGTGTTACAAATTAAGAGGGCAAGGCATTTTGACAAGTTGTTAGCTGTGCCTGTGAAGCTATCAAGCGAAACCCTTGATCCATCTATGCAAGGTGGGGGCTCCACCACTAAGTCATGGCCCCTTTCTTGAACTGGCTTGTGCTCCATTAACAGACATATAAAAGGTAAAGCCAGTCAAATCCGACTCTAGGGTTGCGGTGCTCATCTCCGTTTCAAAGTCGAAGAGCCAGCACTGTCCGAAGACGTTTCTGTGGTCATGTGGCCGGCATGTCTAAACACCAAGGCGCACGGAACGCTGATACCTTCCCACCAAAGTGGTACCTATTTAAAGGTAAAGGTAAAGGTTCCCTTGCTCGAAAGCCAGTCAAATCCGACTCTAGGGTTGCGGTGCTCATCTCCGTTTCAAAGCCGAAGAGCCAGCGCTGTCCGAAAACGTTTCCGTGGTCATGTGGCCGGCATGACTAAACACCAAGGCGCACGGAACGCTGGTACCTATTTATCTACTTGCAATTTCTTGCTTTCGAACTGCTAGGTTGGCAGGAAACAGACATATACAGAAACCCAAACTTCAGGGACAGCTGAACACATGAGCTGCCTTATACTGAATCAGACCCTCAGCCCATCAAAGTCAGTATTGTCTACTCAGATTGATGGTGGCGCTTCTGGGGCCGAGGCAGAGGCCTTTCATGTTACCTAACCTACCACCTGATCCGTATCTGGAGAGGCTGAAGATTTGAACCTGGGAACGTCTGCATACGAAGTGGAGGTCCTACCACTGAGCCATGGCCCTTCCCCTCATGGGGGGATAGTTGGGGGGATAGAAAGGGTCGGCCGAATTTCTGTGTGCCTCTTTGTATGGTCGCTGCTGCTGCTGCTTTTTGTTTTTTGCTGCCCACCAATGCATGTTGTGCTTCACAGAGGAACATGAGGGTTGTTGGGGGTTTTTTAAAAAAATGACCCTGCTCCAAGAATCTTGCTGTCTAAATTTTGACCGAGGGGACAGACAGAGGTACAAATACTGGGGAAAGAAAGTAAGCAGGGGTCGTTTCATAGAAGAAGAGCTAGGGGAACTCATTAGCATAACTCATTAGCATATGCCACACCCCCTGACATCAGGGGCCCGGCGGTGGACCTGCAAGGCCGGCGGGAGTGCGAGGAAGCCCCGCGAAGGCCCTCCCTGGCCCCAGGCAGGCAGGGGTGGGGAGAGGTGGGGAGGAAGCAACTTACCCTCCCTCTTCTCCTGCCTCCTCCTGGCTGAATGAGGGCTGGAAGCGGGGCGGCCGGAAGCAGGGGGCGGGGCTTCGTCATGTGCCCCGCCCCCTGCACCTCACCCGGGGGAACTGCGATCCCCCGTGATCCCCCCTGAAATGACCTCTGAAAGTAAGGGGTATGTACTGAGGTAATGCCCCCCTGACCTGGGTGGCCCAGTCTAGCCCAGCCTCATCAGATCTCGGAAGCTATTCAGGTTCTGCCCCGATTAGTGCTCGGATGGGAGACCCTCAAGGAAGTCCCGGGTTGCTCCACAGAGGCACACAGTGGCAAACCAGCTCTGTTCGTCTCTTGCCTTGAAAGCCCTGCGGAGGTCCCCATCAGTCAGCTGCCACTTGATGTCGCTTTCCACCACCATACTCCGGTAATGAGAAGGGAGGCATGTTCTAGGGAAGGGAAGAGAGAGAGAGAAGAAGGACCACGTGGATAGATTTTGGCAAGCAGTTTGACCTGTGACGGGGAGTGCCCCATGTCCCGAGGATTGTATATGCAGATAGTAAACTAACCCTGTTGGCAGGGAGGGGCATGTGTGTAGGTCTGGCCAAAGTTAATGGTAGGGAAGGTATGAGGAAGTTGCTAACATTGCCATCCAGTGTTGAGGACCAGGCCTCTTTGCCTTCACTGGCCTGGATATCAAGTAGTTTATATCGCATACTTTGAACAGATCTCATGGAGGGGCTGTGGCTTAGTGGTAGAGAAAGTGCTTGCCATGCAGAAGGTTCTAGGTTCCGTCCCCGTCCCCCCCAAATCCTCAGAGAATAGGTGATGTGAAAGACCTCTGCCTGAGACCCGGGAGAGCCACTACCAGTCAGAGTTGAGAATACCTACCTTGATGGACCAGCAGTCTGAATCAGTATAAGGCAGCTTTGTGTGTCCATGAGTATCTCTTACTGAAAGCTTTGCTGTTCGATGTTTTGTACTGGTGAGGTAATTTCTAATAATTAAAAGGTCTGTCACACACTCATTTAGGATCACCCAAAATCTCAAAAGCCAGCATACAGAACTCTCCAGAACTTTTCATCAGTCTGGATGTTAAGAAACGAAATGGGTATAGTGGGGAGGAAAGAAGATTTTCAACCTTCATTTTAAGGACTCTTGACTGCATCCCGTAGGGAATGCCAGGGAGATTTGAACAGATAGTGCTGGTTTGAGCTGGTATTCAGTTACATATTTGGTCTTTCAGGAAGAAGGATGGGGAAATGGCAGCCTCAGACTGAAAATATGAAATCCAGTAATGGATGAAATGTGTCTGTACAACCAAATAGAACACACATGTTTTCAGATCGCCCGTCACAAAGATACTTGCCCTGGGACCAATTTTCAGCATTCCGTTGAATTATAGACAAGCTGAATTCCTCCAGACTTTGCTACCTGTCATGAGACTTTGCAGTTTCAGCTCAGTTGATTCCCACCCCCAAGATTCTGGCTTGCCAGGTTTCCTGAGCGCCTGGCTTGACGTAACACTCATATATTGAAAATGCACTGTGCATGCATAATAGAAAACAGTAGTCCCATATCTACCAGCCGCTGTGCTGTTAAGAGTTTAGGTGCCACCATCTTGAATATGAATATGGTGTAATCTTGTACGTATGCAGGTGGCTCATGAATGCAGGGTTTCCATACATGTGCAAGAAGTGTTTTATGGTCATTTGTGGGGGGAACAGTTGGGACTGAGAGTTGTTTGAGGTTGTGTTCAAGTCTTGGAAAAGCTGCAGAAGGTGTTACCTGAGCACTGCCAACAAAATAGTGCAGTCTTAGCCCATCCCTTAACATAGACACAAAGTTCTTGCTGAGAGCCGTTACAAGTTTTTGTTTTTCCTTCAAGGTTGCAAAAGTGGGCTATTCTCCAGGTGTCTGCATTTAGAAGCTAGTGTTTTTTGGTGTGTTTTTTTAAAACTATGACTGCTGGATATTGTGTTGCAGTTGCCTAGTGGGTACCAGTCTCCCAGAAAATGTTATAAGGGGACCTCCCTTTTCCTACAAGCTTTTTCTCCCTATTTCTTGTCTCATCCTGTTAAATGCCTCTCCACCTCTCCCATGGGAAATAGAAATCAAAGTGTTTAATAAAAGGTGAAACTGCTCGCACCGTGAAGTTCCAAAGTGAGCAGAAATCCAATTTGATATATTTAGAAGTGACTAGTCAATGTGGATGTTTCAGTGCTGAATTTCCAGTTAAGGGTGATGTCATTTTTCAAGAGAAGAAAAGGGTTTCTTTTTTTAAAAAAAATGCAAACTAGAAATTCTGATCTTTATCTGTGTCTGAAAGTGACCCACAATGATTGTTGGATCCAGAATACATAAAGCCATGCTTCTAACAGGATCTGAGGTAGGGACAGCCAAAATCAGTTTCTCCAAGGCTTAAAAGGGACCTATGAAGCTGCCTTATACTGACTCAGACTCTTAATGCATCTAGCTCAGTCCTGTCTCCTCTGAGGTGGAAGTCACTCTCCAGGATCTCAGGCAAAGAAGCTTTTTTCTAACGCCTGCAAACTGTGATCCTTCAACTGGAGATGCCCGGGCACTTCTTACATATAAAGCTGGTGCTGTAGCACTGAGTCATAGCCCTTCACCAAACCTTCCCCAGCTTCTGTTTAATGTGGCTAAAACACTGGGATTCTCCTCCCCAAGCGTTTCTGCTTCAACGAGGCTGACAAATAACTGAAGTTCACATCTGTTTTCTGATTATTAATTTTAAAGAAAAGCTTTTGTCATTTTTTAAACAGTAGTTTGGCTGTGTTCTTGAATAACCACTGCTGACAGTTGGGTCACAGATTTAGCAAATAAAGTGAATATGTGAAGCTGCTTTATACCATTCCAGATCATTGGTCTGTCAAGACTGGTACTCTGGACTGGCGGCGGCTGTTTCATACAGAAGGTTTTTCGCAATACTTCTGTCTGAGAAACTTACGATAGATTCTGGGACCATCTGAATGCAAAATGTCCTCTCTGTTTGAACTGAGCTTTTAGTGGTGCAGGGCCTACATTCTTCTCCTCCTCCTTCTTTGTATAGAAGGATTGAAATCCCCAACCATCACAGCAAAACCACTGCGTTTTAAGAGTGGGAAGTATGAATGCACTAGCTGGAACCTGACCTTGATGGCTCAATATAGCCCAGTCTCGTCAGACCTTGGAAGTCAAGCAGGGTCATCCCTGTGTTTGGATGAGAGACCACCAAGGAAATCCATGGCTGCTACGCAGAGGCAGGCAATGGCAAACCGCCTCTGAGCATCTCTTGCCTTGAAAACACTCTGGAGTTGTCGTGTTGGTTGCAACTTGATGGCAAAAAAAAAAAAAAGGCACCTTGCATGGTTTCTCAGAAGTTCTGTCTTCTAGGGAGGAAGTCTGAGTGTCCTTACGTTTTCTTCAGATTCTCCTCGTGCTTTACCAAGTTAAGATAAATAACATCCTGGGGACTTAGGTTCCATTGGGTAGCCATGTTAATCTGTAGTCGTAAAACAAATTTTCCAGGGTATAAGCTTCCATGAGTCAAAGCTCACTTCATCAGATCATGGTGAGAAGCTGCGTATGGATAACAATGAAACGAGATGGAAAGGAAAAACAGCCCCAATCTTTGCTTGATGTCCTTGCAAGGGAGTGAAAGTGGACTTCTAGGGCTGTGTGAAGTAGCAGATGGAGAAGTGAATGGGACCATGTTGGAGGTTATAGCCAGGTTAAAAATGCAGACTAAAACCCATATCCCCTCCCCCAAGACTGGATGAAATATCTCAGTCACCTGCTGGTCCCTTAAAAGGAATGCATGCTGCTTTCCTAGGAATTTGAAACATTTCCCCCCACCCTGCTAACTTCCTGAGTAAATCCCAAAGCCAACAGGCTTATGCATCCTCCTAGGCTATGAAAAGGGTAGAGGAGAAGTTACAATGGGAAGCCCCATCTTAAGGAGAAAGCTGTGTGATGGCTTCCCGGCCATGTTAAGAGGTGCCCAAGATTATATCTTATTTTGTGCTTTATCTAATAGATATTTTAGATTATACTTGCCGGTCCTTTGGAATGTTTTGATTAAAAATACTTCGGGTGGGAAATGTGTTTTGGGGTTTTTTTTAAGTACAGTGGAATTTTCCCTTTTGGTGAGAGCTTACTCCTGTCTAATACAAGTCCTGAGCTGCAGTCATGGTTCCATGGCAATGCAGAAATCAGTAGAACAGGTCGTTCCACATTGCAGGCCATCTCTCATCTGGGTCCTGTACTCTTTGCTGGCTAATCTCTGCAGAGAAAGTCTGTGTTGCCCATCTCCATGTCTTACATCCTGTAAGAGAATGGATTGTTTGGTGGGTGGAGCGCAGAAGGTGTGTGAGCATCCAGTCTCCTCTCCATTGCGTTTGGGGAGAGAGTGCATTCTCTCCAGAGGGGTGGCTGTTTGTTTGTGTGTTAATCTGACACGTTTGTCTAAATTCATCTTCTTGTGTTTGGCATTCAGGGCGAGGAAGGCCCTCCCAGTCTGGAGTACATCCAGGCCAAGGACTTGTTCCCCCACAAAGAGCTGATTAAAGAAGAAGAATCTTTACAGGTAAGCTGCCTAGGGGGGCCTTAGCAAGTGGGACTGTTTGCAGTGCAAACCTGGGTGAAGCTTAAGGCCAGAAGGGGACCACATGTATAGGGCAACTTTTTGCAAGCACATGAATGCCTTTAGACATACAGGGAGAGACAGCTACCTCGCAGGTGCCATTCGAGGCTTGTTTGTCCACAGCCTCCTCTAATCTAGGTCCTTCTGTTATGCTTCTCCTACTTGGAGGCATCATAGGAACCCAGGCACTCTCCCAAAATAATGTTGGTTTGCCACAGTAGCCGTTACAGTACCTTTTCCCTGCAAGACACTGCAGGTTTGTGAGGGGGGGAAAATACTGTTAAATACTAGGCGAGGAACTGAAAAGTTGCAATGTTTTTTGCGACCCAAAGTGGGTTATTTATTGCTGTGAGCTAGTTGTAGCACTAAGATGGGGCAGTTAACAGGCAGGAAAAGAAATCTTTTTGAATGTTGCAGAGATGACTGGCAGCAACCGCTGTTGGCGCGAGAGAATGAGAAAAATGTAGCAGGAGAGACAATCCTTTTTATTGAGCCAGTTAATGTTTATAATAACAGGAAACAAGCTTTGGGATTAGACAGGTTTCTCCTTCAGAGATGGGTGTCTAGGGCAGAAAAGTATGGCTGTGGAATTAGCTCAGATCTTACTGCTTAACTTTTGGGTGTAACTTCTGGACACAGTTTCTTATGCAATGCTTTGAAAGGGTTAGCTTACCCGGGGGCCTTGAATTCTTAAAATGTTTCATAGCCTTGTTTGTATCCATACACCTTGCAACTTAATTTTTTTTTTAATTTACCGATTAAAGTATTCATATTCTCTCTTTACCACATGGACTCAAGGCAGCTTACAACAGTTCATTAAAAACAACAACCAACCCCCCCCCCCCCAAAAAAAAAAACTCAGAAATTTGACTGCCTCAACCCCCCTTTAAAGCCCTGGGTGAACACTACCAATTCGTAGCATCTCTTAAAGACAACAAGAAAACGCACCCGTCCTTTTTACCTTCTCTGGGTACCTCTTCCACAAAGTGGGAGCTACCACTTTAAAGGAACAGGCTGTGGTGGATGGGCAGCTCTGAGTAGGGGGATGATGGGCTAGAAAATTGAACTTTGTGGAAGAGGGGACCCAAGCAACGGATGTCTCCTTCTGAACTAAAACTGCTGAGTTGACAGTGCTGGTTATGGACAAAGTTGTTGTTGTTGTTGTTCAGTCGCACAGTCGAGTCCGACTATTCGCGACCCCATGGACCACATCACGCCAAGCCCTCCTGTCTTCCATCATGCTCTGGAGTTTGCTTAATTTCATGTTCGTTGCACCGATAACACTGTCTAACCATCTCATCCTTTGCCGTCCCCTTCTTCTTTGACCTTCAGTCTTCCCCAGCATCAGGGTCTTCTCCAGTGAGTGCTCCCTTCTCATTTGGTGGCCAAAGTATTTGAGCTCTAAGGAGAAATGTCACATGAACATGGTCATCCACGGATCTCCAAACCCATGCTCCCTCTAAGCTGTGGAGTCTTGTGAGCAAAGAATCTACTCTGCGAGCTACTGGCGTTAAAGTTGTGAGCAAGCAATTTGGCTGCTGCATAAATTAGTTTGCTCTGGAGCCATCCTTCCTGAGCTAAGACAAAAAGGTGTGAGCCAGAGACTTAAAAAACTGTGAGCTAGCTCACACTAACTCAGTTTAGAGGGAACACTGCTCCAAACAGGTGTAGGCAGATTACCCCAAATTTATTTATTTTGATGTATTTCTGTACTGCACTGTCAATAAGCTCGAGGCAGTTTCCAAAACCTCAGTCAGATCCATTAAAACTGCCCGCCCTATCAGTACAATGCAGTAGAAGAGGAGCATTAATATTAGATGAAAAAGTTGCAGCAGCAGTGTAAAGACTTTAAGATGATGGTAAAACCAAGAGCTGCAAAGCAGCTGGTAAAACAACAGGCCAAGTTGAAGGAACTAATCCCTGAGTGCCTGGGCAGACAAGCCTGCTGAAAGGTCAGTAGATTTGGTGCCTCGCAGTGGGTTACAAAGAGGGTATTTGGGAACACAGCATCACAACAGAGAACACCTTATCCTCCGTGGGTACCTGCCTTGCCTCTGTCAATGGGGATGCACCAAGTAGGACCTGTGAAGATAATAAGTTTGGGGCAGGCTGTCCTTTAGATGCCAGGCATATCTTATACTTCTGCTTCAAAACAATCCGACATTGAGTTCTAGGGAGACAAGAGAACTGTCAGTGACTGTTCTGTACCTGGGGATTTCCTAGTCTAGTGGTTTGCTGAATCCTTGTTCAGAAACACTGCAAGAGTGCCTTTTTACGTGGGTGGGCTTTTGGACATGGCAGGGCTTAAACTTTTAATCGGGAGTGAATCTTTAGCACTTTTCTTTGGTTGGCTCAGTGTCGAGCGATCAGTTTTTAAAACGCCATCCCAGGCCTTACAGTATTAATTCAAATTAAAATAGACGCTGCATTCAGATTCAGAGCCAACTTACATTCCTTTCCCTTCTTTCAGCACAATTACGTGCACGGCGAGTTAACAATTGATTAAACTTAGGCATAACTGAGAACTTCCAATGAATTGTTGTTGATCTGTCTTCTATTTTGCTGTGTCATTGTGGCCTGGACCAGTCTAACGGGGCAAAAATCCCATGCTGGCAATCCACTGAACGGCTGTATTCTCTTCCCTCTCCCTTTACAGGCATGAAGCCACATATTCTCAGTGCTGTTTCAGAGATGTAGGGGGCTGGCTCTGAGAGGTTAAAAAAAATGGAAGGCCAGAGTGATGCTGTAGTACCCCTTGTGGTGCTGGCAGCCAAACCACGCTCTGCAAACATGATTCCCCGGTCCTGTGGGCATGTCACACCCCCCTGCAAAATTTCACACAGACCTGGAGATGTTAAGCTTCCCAGTTAACGAGTGAAAAAATGGGGTCTATTTTTAAACAAGAAGGGGAGGTTCCCCAGTTTAATCAGGGGGATAAAAGAAGCTTGTACACTTTAGTTCAAATGCAGTACATATTGAGCTCTGATAATTTTAAGAGCATTTGGGGTCTTCCCCCTCAAGCTCTTTTGAATTTTAAAATACATTTTTTTTCATGTATTCTCATTTATATCCTACCCATTGTCCAAGGAGTGTGGATGGGATTGCCCAATTCCTTTCTTTCAAATTCAGATTTATTATGGTCGAGACCAGCAAGGTTAAAATGCAACTTTAACAACTAATACATATAGTTTAAAATCAGAGCACAAATAAAATTCATACTTTGGCCTTTAGCATTTTCTCAGAGAAATGGTTCCGCTTTCTAAGAGCCAGTGCACAAAACCTTGCCACTGCATAAAACACAGGTTTTTGTCTCTTTCTTCTTTCTTTCTTTCTTTCTTTCTTTCTTTCTTTCTTTCTTTCTTTCTTTCTTTCTTTCTTTCTTTCTTTCTTTCTTTCTTTCTTTCTTTCTCCCTGTGAGTAGATTTTGGCTGATAATAAACTTCAACACAACTAGGTAAAAGTTTATGGGTGTGCACACTTTTGAAGAATAATGGTTAAAATAGAACATTTGACAGAGCTGGTCATGCTCATTTGCCATTTGATTGAGCACATCTCTGCAGGATGTGAAGCTGCCCAGAACCTCTGCCATTTCTTTGCTCCCTCTTGGTCCTGCTGGTTTAGGAAGAAAGTCACTATTCCCACATACATATGAAAGAAGTTGTAACATGGGTGTCCTGTCCAGGGCTCAGCTGAGGTGAGCTAAGCGGAGCTGAGCACCTTCTAAGGCATGATCAAATGCACAGCCACTTAAGAGACTCAAATCATCTTTATTTTCACTCCACAAGTATTCAGAAGATCATTACAATTGAAGCTGAAGACTGGGTGGGAGGTTACATCTTTATGATCCAGGTCAATTCTATAGCTATGGTGAGAAATAGATGGGGTTCCCCCTTCTCCTTGCTGTAGGGATTACAAAATAAAAGCTGGAAAAAACTTTTCCTGGGCTTCTAACTATGCCAGAAGGAACCCATTATGAACCAATCGGGAATTCTATCTAGAACACCTGACCTAAAGGCTTTCTAAAACGACAGTTCCCATTCTACTCTGTCTTAAAAGGAATTTTGAGGCTCCACTTTTGAGAGAACCGTGTGCCAGTTTGCACCACAAACCCCCTGTTCAAAAATAAAAGTGGCCACTGTCTGAGAGACATGGTGAGGAGGGGATGTAAACTAAGTCGCTGCTTTTGTATTTTGCCACTATTTGTTCATGCTTCAGGAATATGGCTTAGGGCTGCTCTGTCAGTTGGAAGTGCTTTCCTTGTAGCAGACTGGGTGACTCCCATGTAGTGCTTGGACCTTGCTCTCGATTTCTTAGTACTCTGAGGCTGTTCTTATCCATTTCCAGCTCCTCCCCTACAGAGGCCTGGAGGAGCTTGGGGCTTATTCGTACCCCTCCTCTCCAGGACCTGCTAAAGTTAACATGTGCAGGTGTAAGAACTGACTAGACAGAAGGCAGCTGCTTCAGTTGTGCTCTTTTGCCCTCTTCGTAGGTCCCATTTACAGTGCTGCAGGGAGAGGGTGTGGAATACCTGGGCCATGCGAGTGACGCCATCATTGCCATCTCCAATTACCGGCTCCATATCAAGTATAAGGACTCTGTAATCAACGTAAGTCTTGTTCTGTGTTAGGCAGCCTTGTTCTGCCAGTGGTCTGTGACTTCCTGTGGGAGGTGGCTTGCAGCAGGGCAGAAGGCCAACTGGGGGTACCCTTTCACCCCTGCTGCAAAACTGGCCCATTTGGGCACTTATCTTCACACACACTCCATGAACCTCATCCACCTAGATTGTGTGCAGAGCAAATCTTTCCGTACAACCCACACACAAGTAAGGAAAGGACTATCGCCAGTCTGACACTGCTAGGGAGTAGGTGGGTCAGTTTCTCTTGTATTGCCTCAACAAAGCCAGACCCTTGATTTGTTTAGCAGGGATATAATGGCATTCAGCTTCCTCCATATTGCCTTGTGCAGTGACTAGTGCTGAGAAACCAGAATTAGTGCACTGGGTGTGTGTGTGTGAACACCATGTTAGTCCTTCTCTGTACTGTGTGATAGGACCCGACTCTGCCGTACTGAGACTCCTACGTTTTTCCTGTTCCTCATTCTCTTGAAACTAAATTGTGATAACCTGTTTTAGCCACGCGTGGGCAAGAGCCAGGCCACAGGGTTGGGTGGCTTCTGCAGCTTGCACACCAGCCTCCTCTGATGGATCTGCTTCTTGCTATGGCTCTCTCTTCTCCTCCTTCCTGTGCGAGAAGGATCCTGAGGGAACGAGAGAACTGCTGTCTGCGCAGTTCCCCTTCTAGCTCCACTGATAAAAGCCACCCCCACCCCCCAATAACTCTGAATAGGAACCGAAACCCGGGGAAAATCCTGTATGTCAGGCAAGGCAGCTGCTGTGCTTTTTGTGGTTGCAGAACCCCTGCAGCTCGGATTCCTGCTAGATAATTTTTTGGCTTTTGCGAGCTGCAGACCGGTTAATGGCCTCTGATGGAATTGGGGCTGAATGCCCACTTTGTTGCTCTCACCTGAAAGCAAAGGGCTAACTTGTGAGCACTTTTGTCAAGCTGAGCACATGAGCTGTGGAACATTTTATTTTCAAAGCATCTTTTCCAGACCAGCTGGGTTGTGATTTCTGGCCTCTTGAAATGAATGTTCAAGGTTCTTTGGCCTTACTGAGCCTCTTTGTTCTTGAAATCCACCCCTTCTCCCCCAAGATGAGTTTCTGCCTAGAGTTATAACGTGTCTGGAAATCTTGAAGTCATCACAAAGGGTTTTGTTCCTTGACCAAAAAAAAAAAAAAGGATCTTCGTTCCTAATCGATCCTAAACTTCCTGTACTACTTTAACAGCATAAAATGCATAATTTATAACTGAGAACAAATAAAATTAGACTGTTATGCGTGTTAATGAAATTTGAAAGTATAAATGTTTTCCTCCCCTACAAAGAAAATTGTAAATATATTCTGAACTGGAGCTGCAAACAGTTGTCCTCATTACTAACTTAACTCATTTTATGTTAGTTTTTGCCATTCAAGTGGTAGGGAAAAATAGAAGTCATAAACAGAAAACGTACATTTTGTAGTAAAACAAAAGCAAGTGATCACAAACACTCTCTAATGCTGTAGATTGTCTTACACAAAATCTGCATATTGTACATTTTGAGATGAGTAAAATCTTGTCATTCCAAAAGAGAAAATATTTCATAATAATTTTTTCAGTGCTCTCCAAAATTTCCAGCCTTTCCATTGGAAAAAAAAATGTTTAAAAGAGCTTGAAGTGAAAAAAGCTATACTTTCCTGCCCCAAAACCTGTTCTTTTCCCCCTAGGTTTTTACATCTCTGTTCCTTTCTTTGCCTTCCACATTCACAGCTAATATCCAGCTTGTGAAACTGCTTCCATTTAGCATTTAGGATTGCATGCATTTTGGAGCCAGGTGACTCTAGGGCATGGCATGCAGGGAGTCCCCTAGGTGTCTCCTTGTGGGTTTGGTATAGTATCTGCCTGCTCACTTGTGCCCGGTCTCTGTTTTAGGTGCCTTTGAGGATGATGGAAAGCGTGGAGAGTCGGGATATGTTCCAGCTGCACATCGTATGCAAGGATTCCAAAGTAGTCAGGTAGCTGCTGCCTGGGTAGTACTGGTGGGCCTGAGTGGCAGAACTGAGCCCCTCATCCTGCAGGGTGGCCAGTCTACCTATAGCCCATCTGCTGTCACCCAAACCTTACTGTTGCCATGCTGGATCAGGCCCAGCATCCTGCAGCAGCCCACCAGACGCCTGGGGACTACCTCTGTGCATGCCGGTTCTGTTTAGCTGCCATGGCTAACAGTCGTCGAGAGACCTGTCCTGGATTAGGCTATCTGTGTTTACGTTAGGCATCTAAACTAGTGGCCATTACCACTAGTCTTGGAAAAGACTACACAAGATAGCACTCACCATGTTCAGATTTTTTGTAGACGTTTATTTTGCTCTCCCCATTCAGTTGTGACACCCCCACCACCCCCCGGTCAGTGTTGTGTTCCTACAGTGGCCTCATTTGGAATACCGTGTACAGTTCTGGTCACCATATCTCAAAAAGGACATTGAAGAGCTGGAAAAAGTGCAGAAGAGGGCAACCAAGATGATTAGGGGGTTGGAGCACCTTCCTATGAGGAAAGGCTGAAGAGCCTGGGACTTTTCAGTTTAGAAAAGAGACGACTAAGGGGGGGACACAATAGAAGTTTACACAATTATGCATGGGGTGGAGAGGGTTAACAAAGAGAAATGACTGCAGGGATAAACAGCTTTTTAAAAGGATTAGATAGATTCATGGAGAATAGGTCTACTACTACTAGCCATGGTGACTGAAGGAAACCTCCGTGTTCAGAGGCACTGAACCTCTGAATCCCAGAGCCAGGGGATTCAGCATCAGGGGAAGGTCTCGGTCTCTGTGCCCTGCTGTTGGCCCTCCAGAGGAACTGGTTGGCCACTGCAAGACAGGATCCTGGACTAGGTGGACCCAGACAGGTCTGATCCAGCAGGGCTCTCCTTACGTTCTTATTGAGAGTGTGCGCTCCTGTGTTCTGCAGGTGCCATTTCTCTACTTTCAAGCAATGCCAGGAGTGGCTGAAGCGGCTGAGCCGAGCCATCGCTCGCCCTACAAAGCTGGAAGACCTCTTTGCATTTGCTTATCACGCCTGGTGCTTGGGGGTTTGCGCTGATGAGGAGGACCAACATGCCCACCTCTGCCGCCCGGGTGAGTTTCCAAGATGAATTCCCAAAGGTTTGGGGGGCAAAGTTGGCAGTCCCTTGGCACGGCATCATGGTGCTGTGCTTTGTTCTCCCCTTTCTCATCTCTCTAATGCAGAGACCTATTAAGAGCTCCACTGGCCTCCAGGACATCTTTGTGTCTGGAGTCCTCTGTGTGGAGCCTTGTTAACCCCTTGTGACTTTGCAGGAGACCACGTCAAATACCGATTTGAGATGGAGCTGGCCCGGATGGGCTTTGACCTGCAGAATGTTTGGAGGGTTTCTGACATCAACAACAATTACAAGTGAGTAATCGGGGGGAGGGGGGCGGTGTTTGCCTGATCCTCTAGTGAGGTTGAAAAAACGAAGGATCCACAGCCACCTTATTACAGATCTAGAGATGCAGAGTCAGCATCCTTGTTGGCAGTGCAGGATGTTTAGCGTAGTTCAGATTCGAAGTGTGGTACTGACTTTGCAAAATGGTGGCAGAATGTCCGCCAGTTGAATTGTTGACCCTGCTTTGCAGACACAGACTGGCTCCTAAATCTGCCGACAGTAATTTAAAATCCAAGTATACATTTTAAAATATTTCTGGGAAGGCAGTTCTTAGCAAGATGTGGAGCCAGGTCGAATGGAAGCGTGCTCAGCTGCCGCCCCTTCTGTCTCTAGCCTTAGGAATTGCTATCCTCATCATGTGGATGTGTGTGTGTGTTCTGTGTTGCAAAAACTCCGGCTGGCGCTGGGCATCATTGTATGTTGTTCCCCCATTTCCACAGGATCCCTTTCAGTATGGGGCCAGGCTTGGGTGGGAGAGCACATTTTGTGGGACCAGGCTTGGGTGGGAGAGCAGAGTACCCGCTCTGTTGATGGAGAAAGCACATTAGACATTTCCAAGACTAAGATTTTTCCATCTGGAGACACCACAAGAAAGTTGCTACTCAGTCCTATAGGAGAAAACAAAATAACGAGTCACCATCAGAGTGGAAGCTAATCTCCTTTCCATGTCCCTGGGGACCCCCCCCCCAAAAGCAGAATCAAGCCTGCTTTGTCTTGCTACATACACAGATCCTTGAACTGCACTGCCTTTTAACGACCACATTTTCTTAGTACCTGTTAGCTACCTTGTCATCAATCAAGATCACCAGGTCTCTTGTTTTCCATTCAAACAGCAGTTCTGGAAACGTCAGAAGTGCTTATCAACGGTCCCTCAATGTGCATTCCATTGCAAAGTAGAAGGGTTTGAAGTCTGGTGTCATTGCAGTTACTCCTGTCTCCGTAGGTTGTGTACCAGCTATCCGCAGAAGCTCCTTGTTCCCGTCTGGATCACTGACAAGGAGCTGGAGAACGTGGCTTCTTTTCGGTCTTGGAAGAGGATTCCAGTGGTTGTGTACAGGTATGAAAACATTTCATGAAAACATACAGTAGAAGACCACAAGTTTAGGGACAGGGGAAGGGACGTGTTGGTGGAGTTGCTGGAACCTGTAGACCAGAGGTGTCGAACTTATTTGTTACGAGGGCCGGATCTGACATAAATGTCACTTCGTGGGGCCGGGCCGGGCCATGTGTGCCATAAAATGTAATGCCAGGTTCCGGAGATATAATAAACTGTATAAAGAGCAGCAGCTGGTAAGCTCCGAGTTGGTGTATCCTCATTGTAAGGCCTCATGGACTGGGAGGGGGAAAACCCATACGGGCAGACTGGAGAGCCAGTGGTGCAGCACTGGGCAGACGCTACCACGCTGCTTGACTGCTGTAGCTAAGGTTGCCCCTCCATGCTGAAGCCACAATCAGAGTGGCTCCCCCCACTCCCCCCGAAGCAGTCTCCTGTTCCCTCCCTTGCACTGGTTGCTTGCTGGCCGCATAAGAGCCCTGGATGGGCCAGTTCCAGGCCTTATGTTTGACACCCCAGCTGTAGACCTTTTCAGGGCTCATCACTCGAGGGGCTCTATCTGATAGTCACACTTCACTTTGTCCACCAAGAATAGATCAGAAAGCAGCAGCTTTTTAACCAGGAAGATTAAATTTAGGACACATGTTAGGAATTTAAAAGAGCAGTTGAGAACTGGAACAATATGTCTGGAAAGGCTGGGGACTGTCTTTCCTTGGAGATTCCCAGAATAAAATTGGATGAGTGTCTATCAGATGTTTTATTTTTAAAGTCCTGGTCTGCCTTTTGATCAAAATCAGACCCTACAGGCATCTCAATATCTGTACATAGCTATAGGGTATCCTGCATCAGAGCAGGTTGTCTAGGATCATTCACCCTCAGCTGGTGGGTCAAGACCCACAACTGGGTCACAGCCTAACCAAAGGTGGGTCCCAGCAGCAGCACTATCATCCTATACATTTTCAGGGGGGAAATTAAGAAGGGGGGGTCCACTCTTGCGTGTTTGGTTAAAAGGGGGGTCAGGGGTCTGGAAAAGTTCAAGATTCTGGTCTAGATGGCCCATTGAGTTCATGGTCATGTCTGTGATTATGTGCTGAGTACCCCTATTGCTGTTCACCCCAGTTTTCGACATAGTCCCATATATACAGGGCCATTGTGGGACAGAGTCCTGGGCAGCAGTGTTCCCTCTAAGCTGAGTTAGTGTGAGCTAGCTCACAGCTCTTTAGCCTCCGGCTCACAGATTTTTGTCTTAGCTCAGGAAGGATGGCTCCAGAGCAAACTAATTTATGCAGTAGCCAAATCGCTCGCTCACAACTTTAATGCCAGCAGCTCACAAAGAAGATTTTTTGCTCACAAGACTCCACAGCTTAGAGGGAACATTGCTGGGCAGTATTCCATTGTTTCTTGTACAGTATCTGCCTTCCTTGGAACATTTTAACAATTTATTCTGCTAACAGTCTTGTGGGGGGCAAAGTGTAGAGACCCCACCTCTAGTAAAGACATTTCCAAGCAAGATTTAATATTTTCCCTCAAGAACCTGTCAGCCAAATATATATATATCTCCATACTGGCTGACTGTCTCTGGTGGATTCCAATATTGATGTAACGTCAAAATTGTGTAATTTGACCTACTGGTGTAACATGGACCAACCTGTATTGCTCGCGTACACTTAGCCCAGAGGCCTCTCTGTTTTAAAGTGGTGGTTTGATTTTCTGAGCGAAGAAAATGAAGTCATACAGTGACTGGCTTTTTGGAACAGAGCCCTGGATTTGAGGGCTAGTTGAACCTGGTTTCTCTTTCAGACACTTGCGCAACGGGGCAGTGATTGCCCGCTGCAGCCAGCCCGAAATAAGCTGGTGGGGCTGGCGCAATGCGGACGATGAGTACCTGGTGACCTCCATTGCCAAAGCCTGTGCCTTGAATCCTGGACAGAGGGTGGCTGGGGGGACTCCGCATTCTGGGCTCAGCGATGGGAACGAGGCTTGCCACGCAGGGTTCGGTAAGTGAGATGGGCTTTGTTCCCCGCCTCTTGTTTTCCACGGGGGCTATATTGTCCCCGGTAGAATTTGGTCCCTTTGCCAGGGTGATGTTAAGCTCTGGTTCATTTGAGTTCCATTGGTACGGAGAAAAGTGGGATATAAACATTTTAAATAAAAATAGTTACAGCGACGTGGATCAAATGAAAAGGGACCCCAGTATACTTTCCAAGTGAATCCCCTGTCCCAAGGCAAGACTGCCTGTTCACCCATCCCCTGAGTTCCAAACCACGGTGAGCCACAAGCAGTAGTGACTAGTATACTACCAAAAGGTTCTTACAAACCAACCCCCTCTATGTATGTTCCTAAGGGGAAGGAAGACCCCTTCCTGACCCCAACTTAGAAGGTGACAGGGAATGATACATTTTCCCAGTTCTGCCCTAAATTTGCTGAAATTAGAACAATTGTGTTGGGAGCACAAAGAACTTTACTATTAAAACATTGCTAATTGCCAATTCATGGCTGTTAACAGTTGCGCATACACTCTTCACCATCGTCTGTTGTTATAGTGAAATTGTGACTTGCAATAATATTCCTTCTCAGTTGTCCACTTCTGTAATCATTCAAACTGCCCTTCATTATGCCTGTTACAATTGAACTTCTTCACTGCAGAGCCACAGGTTCTCCAGATTGGACGTGGTATTGTGGATGTGGTCTTACTGGTGCCCTGCCTAATGCATTTGCTGTAGTAATATGACTGCAGGGAAAGCAAAGGCTGCTCTTGGGTGCTCTCTGTTATCCCTAATAGAAATAGGGAAGTATTGGTCACTTTTTACATGTCACTGCTAAGGCAGTATCTGGAACACTCCAGCGCAGCTAGCAATAACAAAGAAAGGGAGGGAGGGAACTTCTGTTGTATCTGATCAGTATTCCTATTCTAACAGCAAAAATATGTGTTCCATTATCTTTGCTTAGTGCTATTACAAGTTCATTCTGTTTTTACAAATTCAGTTAATGTGAACATAAGAACATAAGAGATGCCAATGTTGGATCAGGCCATAGGCCCATCCAGTCCAACACTCTGTATCACACAGTGGCCAAAAATACCAGTGCCATCAGGAAATCCACCAGTGGGGCCAGGACATTAGAAGCCCTCCCACTGTTGACCCCCCCAAGCACCAAGATGACAGAGCATCACTTGCCCCAGAGTCCCTATCTATACCTTATGGCTAATAGCCACTGATGGACCTCTGCTCCATATGCTTAGCTAATTCCCTTTTGAAGCCGTCCATGCTTGTAGCCGCCGCCACTTCCTGTGGCAGTAAATTCCAAGTGTTAATCACTCTTTGGGTGAAGAAGTACTTCCTCTTATCCGTTCTAACCTGACCGCTCGGCAATTTCATGGAGTGCCCACGACTTCTTGTATTGTGAGAAAGGGAGAAAAGTACCTCTTTCTCTACCTGCTCTTTCCCATGCATAATCTTATAAATCTCAATCATGTCACCCCTCAGTCATCGTTTCTCCAAGCTAAAGAGCCCTATAAGATAATGTGGGTTATCCTAGTTATTCCACAGGTCTTCTCAGTCCTGTGTTTGCTTCAGCTGTTCTCTGAGTTGAGTGTTGCTTGCAGGACAGACTTTGTAGCGCGGCACTCATTCAAGGGACTGGAGAATTCAGACTTCTTTCTTTGCAGATTCATCACTGACAGCAGGTTCAAGTGTGGAGAGTTCAGCAACGCCGCAAAAACTGTTGATCTTGGATGCCCGGTCTTATACAGCGGCTGTTGCCAACAGAGCCAAGGGAGGAGGCTGCGAATGCGAAGGTACAAGTTTCATGGTGCACGTAATGATTTACCGAACCGCTTTTACTTATATTTATTGTATTTATGTAAGTTGGTTTATGGATTAATGTTATATCTATGTTGGTTTTATTAATGTTGTGAGCCGCCCTGAGCCGCTTCTGTGGAAGGGTGGGATAAAAGTTGAACAAATAAATAAATAAATAAATAAAATATATATAACCCTGCTTGGACCCCAAGGGCACATAAGGGGTGGAGCCATGAACAATAACCCAGCCACTTCACTCTCGTATCCCCACCCTACGACTTCCTCCTTCTGTGAGCTTCTCGATTTAGGGGGCTGAGGGTTCAGAGGGGATGCCTTCTTAAGTTTGTGAGTGATCGGACTAAAAGGTACCGCAAGGCATCCTTTCAGGAAACTTATCCACTCCTTCTCATAAAGCAGCTATGCACTTATTTACCACCCATGCACCGTGCGTCCTGCTGTTTCTCATGATCAAGTCAGGGATCGGAGGGCCTGTCCGTTAACTTCTGGTTAAAGTTCTGCCGCGAAATGCTCCCTCCGACACTAAAGGCTGGCAGCCGGCTTATCTCTCAATCCATGTTGTGTTTCAGAGTATTACCCAAACTGCGAAGTGGTGTTCATGGGCATGGCCAACATCCACTCTATCCGAAACAGCTTCCAGTACCTGCGGGCAGTTTGCAGTCAGATGCCAGATCCCAGCAAGTAAGTGGGCAGACCATTGCAGCCAGCGTTCCCATTTCACTGTCGGCTGATCCCTTGCTTCCAGATCAGGGGGCCCTGGCCAGGATGGGACTCTCAGCATGCATTCCTTCCTGCTGGCAGGACTCAGAAAATGGGGATCTCAATGTAAACAAAGAATCCATTCTGCCTGGAGAGCATGCCTGTGCTCTTTAAGCTTTGGATAGGTACAGAAATGTTTTTACATATTTAAAAAAGACAGCTAAGGGTTGGAAATACAATGAAGTCTTATAAAGTTATGAATGGCATGGAGGGAGTGAATAGAGAGATTTCCCCCCCCCTTCCTCTCTTGTAAAACTGGAACTCAGGGATATCCCAAGAAACCGAAGGCAGTAGGTTTGGATCAGACAAGATGAATTCTTTTAAAAGAATGTATGGAATGTACTGCTGCAGGCTGTGGCTGCTAGCTTAGGGGGCTTTAGAGGGGGATTAGAGAAATTCACAGGAGACCACTGGTCTGTGATCAGCGATGATGGCTCAATGGAACCTCTGTGAGGGGGGGTGGGACTGTTGCCTTCATGCCTTGCTCGTGAACTTAACAGGGGCATCTAGTTGGTGACTGCTGGTAACAGGATGCTGGACTAGATGGGCCTTTGGTCTGACCCAGCAAGGATCCACTTACTTTCAGAATATTTTCTACTGCCTCTTTTCAGGACGATGTTCATGTAATTTCTTCCCTATTTATCTGCACAACAACCCTGAGACTGTGACTGGCTCAAGGTTACCTATTTGAACTTAACGGCGGCGCAAGGATTTGAACCCAATTCTCACTGGCCCAGTTCTGCCGGTCTGCCTTTTACACCACATGCTGTTTTGCCTAACTTCTGTTGTCTCCTCCTCTTCATTCCTTTTCAAACACGGTCCGCCTCTCACATGTACATTTGACACAGGCTGGCGACGCCCCTGTGTTGACCACTTCCCTGTCAGCAGCTGTCTCCCTGCCCTTTTCCTGCCTCAGCCCATCACCCTTCTTTTCACTGGTTGCCATGGAAATGCTTTTTCCTACCTTATTGAGGGCTGGTCATTTAAAGGGCTGGAAGGGAGTTTCCTGTGTTGTGTTAGGCTCCTTGCACTTGTTGGTACTTGGTACTGAAATGGTTACAAGGGTTACATCTCTTTTCTCCCTGAAAAAAATAATGAAGACAGTATAGTCTGTCGCTCTAAGTAAAAACCTTCTGTGCAGTTGACTTTTATACCCAGAGTTGGGTCTGAAATCCTCTCTTTCCACTTCTGAAGGCTTCAGTGATTCCTTATGTCATTCACAGGCTTAACGTTCTCCCCTTCACATGTGTACCTTTCAGCTGGCTGTCAGCTCTAGAGAGCACCAAATGGCTGCAGCACCTCTCTGTCATGCTGAAAGCAGCTGTGTTGGTCTCGAACGCCGTAGACCGCGAAGGGCGCCCTGTGCTTATCCACTGCTCAGATGGCTGGGACAGAACTCCCCAGATCGTTGCCCTGGCAAAGATTCTTCTGGACCCTTATTACAGGACCATGGAGGTAGAGTGCCACTGTCATATTGGATTGGACAGTTTGAAAGAACTTATGTGTGTATGCGTGTATACCAGTGTTCCCCCAAGCTGAGTTAGTGTGAGCTAGCTCACAGTTTTTTAGCCTCCTTCTCACACATTTTTGTCTTAGCTCAGGAAGGATGGCTCCAGAGCAAACTAATTTATGCAGTAGCCAAATCACTCGCTCACAACTTTATTGTCAGTAGCTCACAAAGTAGGATTTTTGCTCACAAGACTCCACTAGCTTAGAGGGAGCATGGGAGTCTCCAACTTTGTCAAATCTTTGAACACTTTTTAAATTTTGAAAACAAGATAAGAGGGCTGCAACAAAATGGCTGCCATGGGACCAATGACAAAATGGCTGCCATGGGGACTGGGTCCAGCAGCCAAATGATGGGAGCCTGCAAGCCAAGCATCCTTCTGTAATGAAAGCAGCTGTTTCCAAATGAGAACAACCTGCAGACATGAAGATGATGTCTCTTTGGCTCTTCTGAAGCACCTACTCCTCCAGTGATGTGGAGGAAAGCTGGTTATGGGGGAATCTTTGCTTTGGGGGACAGACAGTTGCCAGGAAAAATAGGTTGGCACCCATGGGTACCATGCTGGGGACCTCTGGTATAGTCTTCCTTGTTTTTATGTTGCTTCCTTGTCCCTTTGGATGTCATCTGTGCTGGCTAATTTAACAGATCCTTGTAGGAGGGTGGGAGTATTCATCTTCTAGCAAAGGCCTGTGTCTTTCTGTAAAGCAAGAATGACCATCCTTTCCATTTGGGATTTTCAGCTGAACAAGCAGTAGGCCACATGTTTTTTTTTTAAATAGACTTTGGTTGGCTTATCAAGTTTGTTTCAGCAATAATTCCTGACTCTTAATAGACAGTGCCCTGACCTGGATGGCCCAGGCTAGCCCGATCTCGTCAGATCTCAGAAGCTAAGTAGGGGGTCGGCTCTGGCTAGCATTTGGTTAGGGGACCACCAAGGAGTACCGGGGTAGCGACATGGAGGCAGGCCATGGCGAACCACCTTGAACATCTCTTGCCTTGAAATCCTACGGGGTCACCATAGGTCATTGGTGACTTGATGGCACTTTCCACCACCAGTAGACACTAGGGAAGACAACACCTGGAAGAAAATACTCTGGCACATGGTGCCTTTAAATGTAAGCCGCCCTGAGCCCGTTCGCGGGGAGGGCGGGATAGAAACCCAATAAATAAATAAATAAAATGGAAATAAATAAACAGGGGAGGGAAGGAAGGTGAAGATAACGAAGGATGGGTGTAAGTAGAGGCAGTGATACAGTTGCAGCTGAGATGAGGACGGGGGGGTTAGCCAGAGGGCTTTTTAGAAAGGTTGGGTTTTGAAGAGGATTTGAAGGATGGTACTACTCAGGGGTCATTTCCTAGAAAAAGAGGTGCAGGAGCTCATTAGCATAACTCATTAGCATAACTTATTTGCATATGCCGCACCCCCTGACATCACTGGAAGTGTGTCAGAAGGCAACACCCACCGCTCAGGCTCCACTGGACTGATTTGGATTGCTAGCTATTGGGGGGGGGGGGAACGTGCAGATCTGTCCTCACAGAGGAAGGAGAGCTTGTACCTGAATAAAACTTGGTCTTAAAGGTGCCACTGGACTGTTTTGGACTGGGGGGCCGGGGGGAGCTCTGAAACTTACCTGGCTGCTTCTTGCTCTAACTGAGGGCTGCTGGGAGCAGGGGGCGGGGCTTGTTGCATGTGCCCGCCCCCTGAGCTCTTTACTGCCGGAGCTCCGCTCCTGTGCGCTCCTGCAGGAAATGACCCCTGGTGCTACTTACACATAGGGAGGGTACTACTTACACTTAGGGAGAATGGGTGTAATTGTATTAAAAAAGGAAAGGGCCTTGGGGTGACTGAACTGGAAGAATGGAGGAGATGGGCAAAGATGTAACGGAAAAGAAGGGCTGAAAAATAGGACATGGCTGTGGAGAGCTCTAAAGGTAGAAAGAAGGCAAGTTATGCTGGCTGTAGAAGTGCAGGGAGTCCACTGAAGGGATCTGAGGTCTTATGACCCGAGCAGGGGAAGAGATGCTTCTAAAGGAACTATAAAGCCTCCAGCCTTTTCTGTGATGGCATGCTCAAAGGGCACAGGGTGCTGAATTTCTTAAATTCCTTTTGCTGGCAGGGTTTCCAGGTGTTGGTTGAATCAGACTGGCTGGATTTTGGCCACAAGTTTGGGGATCGCTGTGGCCACCAGGAAAAGGCAGAAGATCAGAACGAGCAGTGCCCCGTGTTTCTGCAGTGGCTGGATTCTGTACATCAGCTGCTCAAGCAATTCCCCTGCCTTTTTGAATTCAACGAAGCTTTCTTGGTAAGAGCGAGCTTGCACTGAGGCTGGCTTTTCTAGTGGGAGACCAGGCGTGACATCTAACAGCTCCCTTTGGAGACTAGAGCTTGACCATGACTACTGCTGTGACTGTGGTGGTGTTAAATGTTCTGCAGTAGTTTGCTTTTCCTTCAATCAGTGAGTTCAGCTTTTGTCTCCTTGCAGCCAGCCTCTAGTGTTCCTGTGTGGGCCTCTGTTGGTTGTGTGAAATAAAGGTGCCATCTGGGTGTTTGTGTGTGTGTGTACTCCACAGGCTCTTCGGAGGCCTAAGGTTCTCTCTCAGCCAAAGATGGCTACAGCAAAACTGTTGGGTCCTGGAATCAAAATATGAAAAAGGCTTTGCTGTAAGATATCTGGATTGATTTGGCAAGAGAGAACTGTGCACTGGAATGTGTGTGATTCCATTGACCACAGGAAGGTATTAATTGAGCTAAGCACACACAATAATTAACAAGAGCCCAAGACTATGTGTAATAGTATGTTGCACTTTCTTCTCTTTTCATATATAAATTGCACTTAACAGCATGCGGTTTCAGGATAGGCCCTTGGTCATGAGCTGTAATAGCACAGGTGTGATTGTTCCACTACTTCAGCTGTCACCTCTGCCATGAACTCACCAGGTGGCCTCAGGCAAGCCACTTCCTGGTCAATCCCCACTTAATCACCAGTCTGAAACATGCAAATAAAAATAGTGGCCTACTTTTCTGGGCTGGTGTACCGATTACAACATTATAATGTATCTGAATCACCAGGCAGAGAAAGCGCTGTATAAATCCTAAGTATGTTGTTGTTATGCATAAATTCAGATAAACGATAATCCAGCAAGCTTCCAAAGTAATCATTCATGATCTCTTGTATTTTTTGTTTGATTTGGTGTCCACTGTGTTCAAAGGCTTATGTGGTTAATATTTTTAAAACCAGAAAGTTAAAAAAGCACTCTTAAAGACTCTTATGGGAGTTGCATCAAAGCCCTAAAGTGATTTCTCTTGATTCCGCAGGTGAAATTGGTGCAACACACGTACTCCTGCCTTTATGGGACCTTCCTTGGAAACAGCCCTTGTGAGCGAGAGATGCACAACATTGCCAAGCGCACCTGTTCTGTGTGGTCCCTTCTGAGAGCTGGCAACAAGAATTTCCACAATCTGCTCTACATGCCTGGAAATGAGCAGGTGAGTGGTACACCACCCATGGAGGAAGGCTTGAGAAAAGGGGAAGGTTTTCTGCTCTGTTTCTGAGTCTGTTCTCCTCCCATGGCAGGTGCTGCATCCAGTGTGCCATGTGCGTGCACTGCACCTCTGGACAGCAGTGTATCTCCCAGCATCATCTCCGTGTCCTCTCGGAGAAGAGGGCATGGACCTTTACATGCCTTCTGGATCTCAATGCCAGGAATTTAGCAGCCGATCTCTTGACAGGTAGGAGAAAGTGAGCCCAATTTTGTCAGTCAAGAGCCAGTTTGGTGCAGTGGGTAGGAGCGCGGACTCTGATCTGGGAGAACCAGGTTTGATTCCCCACTCCTCCACATGCAGCTGCTAGTGTGACCTTGGGTCAGTCATAAGTTCTTTCAGAGCTGTTCTCTCACAAGCAGTTCTCGAAAGAGCTCTCTCAGCCCCACCTACCTCACAGGGTGTCTGTTGCAGGGAGGGGAAGGGAAAAGAGTTTGTAAGCCGCTCTAAGACTCCTTCGGGCAGTGAAGAGCAGGGTATAAATCCAATCTCTTCTTCTCTTCATCTTCTTCTTCCTGAGATACTGAGAAGCCAGTGTAGTGGTTAAGGCAGATTCTAACTGGAGTTCGATTTCCCACTCCGCCACATGATGCCTGCTGGGTTTGTTTTGGACAAGGGGCTTTGTTATGCACATTTTGAAATGACATTAGATGGACTGGAGGGCCTCTCCAGTAATACTGAGCTTTTCCTGTTCATCTTGAGGCACATGGCCTTAATTGCAGGTGTACTGAGCATTTGCATCTGGGAAAGAGGTCTCTAGGTGATATTAGACTTTCACAGCCATGTCAGGCTGTGTTCTGTTCTGCTGTTTCAGCTGTGAAGATTTATTTTGAGACCAGGAGCCAGTTAGCAGGGCTGCATCTAGAGGGTGATGGTGGCCACCCAGTTTCGGCTCTGTGAGGACCTCCTTAGGGAGTAAGTGCCCAGTCTGTGATACCTCCTCAACTATGTCTTGTGGTTTTAGGTTACCAAAGACAAGATCCATGGATGACCTGCTCTCAGCCTGTGATCCTGGCAGCCTGCTGACCCGCACATCGAGTGATCCAAATCTTAACAACCACTGTCAAGATGTCAGGGTAGGATTGGAGCCCAGGCATCCTAATGCTGAGGAGGCAGCGGCGGGCAACGAGAGCGCAAGAGAGGAGCCATCTCCGGTGCCTGAGCAGCAGGAACTCCATCCCCCACAGCCAGCTGAGACTTGCAGCTCCAACAGTGACAGAATCGATCAGCCACATACGCTGCAGGTGAATGGGGAGACGCAGAAATCAAACTGCATCTTTCCAGAGGTGGTAACAGTTAATGAAGCTAGTCCAGCAGTGGCAGAAGGCATCTGCCCAGCACAAAGTGCTTTGGGGCGAAAGAAACTCTCGAAGGATTTGGTCAGAACAGAGGAGGAGTCGGAGCCGTCTCCCTGCAACAATGTGAAAGGCCTTGGCTTGGAATCCAATGGTGCTTGGGACTTGGCGGAACCTTCCCTCCAGCCTTCAGCATGTACTCCCATTTGGAACCCGCCAGTCCCTAGCGTCCCGAAACAGGATGCTCCAGGGTACCAAAATGAGGAGGACGGCAAAAGCAGCTGTGCCAGGCATGGAGAAGAAGGTAGCCAGATGGGGAAAACTCCTCCGGAGTGGTGGCGAAAAGGAATCTCGCAGAGCCAGACCAGCGAATTCTCTCTTCTAGGAGCCAACTGGGACAGTTTTCAGGGGATGGGGACTTCACTTCCTGGGGGTGACGCGGGTCCTCGGCGGCTCTTCTCCTACGGCTGCTGTAACAAGAGGCTGATTGGCAGGCCCTTCTGGACGTCTGGACTGTGTCTCAGTGGCCAGTGGCCGGTGAAAGAAGGTGCAAAGCCCCCAGCCTGCTCAGGCCATTCTGGCACACACTGCACAGGCCTCGCCGCAAAATCCAGCAGGCTGTGGCTCCCCTGCCATTTGAAGCAGGCGCTCGGCACCAAGCCCGCACCTCCCAACAGCCCTTCCCCAGTGCCTCCCCTCTACCTAGACGACGACGGGCTCCCCTTCCCCACGGATGTGATCCAGCACCGGCTACGGCAGATCGAAGCCACCTACAAGCAGGAGGTGGAGCAGCTGCGCAGGCAGGTGCGAGAGTTGCAGCTGCGACTGGACATCCGCCATTGCTACGCACCTCCGGCTGAACCACCGATGGACTATGAAGACGACTTCGTAAGTGAAGGCCCCCCCCCGGGGGCCCCCCCCCCCCCCCCCGGGTTTTGCTTAGCGAAGGCAGTCAGTCCTAGAATCATAGATTAAAAGGACCAAAGGACTTATCAGCCCATCTCCATACACACATGTGCCCAATGCTCCCTCTAAGCTGTGGAGTCCTGTGAGCAAAAATTGTACTTTGTGAGCTACTGGCATTAAAGTTGTGAGTGAGCAATTTGGCTACTGCATAAATTAGTTTGCTCTGGAACCATCCTTTCTGAGTTAAGAGAAAAAAACGTGCGAGCCGGAGGCTAAAAAAACTGTGAGCTAGCTCACACTAACTCAGCTTAGTGGGAACACTGCATGCACCCCAAAGGTAAAACTATTTATCCACCATCCACTCCCGTTTACTTATTGACTGCACTTTTATCCTGCTTTTCAGCCAAAAATTGCCTCCAAAATAACCAGCAGCACTTAAAAGCCAATATGAATGCTAGTTAAAAAGAACTGCCAAATGTTGCTTGGCGTGGAGGTCCTCGGCACGGCCTGGAGACAGGCACAAAGAAAAGGTGCTGGGCTGCCGATCCCCACCTCCCTCTGATGTCCACAGTGATGGCAGCTGCTGACTGGAGGGCAGGGTGGTGGGGTTCTCAGTTGCAGCCAATGTTCCCTCTAAGCTGTGGAGTCTTGTGAGCAAAAAGTCTGCTTTGTGAGCTACCGGCATTAAAGTTGTGAGCAAGCGATTTGTCTGCTGCATAAATCAGTTAGCTCTGGAGCCATCCTTCCTGAGCTAAGACAAAAATGTGTGAGCCAGAGGCTAAAAAACTGTGAGCTAGCTCACACCAACTCAGCTTAGAGGGAACACTGGTTGCAGCTGGATCCAGGCATGACGGAAGGGTGTGCAACTGCTGAATCTTCCCCCTCTGATGGTCGCAAGCAGCACATCGCAGTCTAGAATAATGCAGGTTTCTTGCACTGCAGGACAGGTATATAGGTTGCCAGGTCCTAGTTCTTTCCTTCTCCCTGTTCCTCCTGTTTGTGAGCACTTTTTCCTCCTCCTCCTCCTTCACCATGTGCATATTTTCCAAGATACACGGCAGCATCTTTTTTGCTGTCTCCCATTCTTCTGTCCTGTTGGTTGGAGAAGTGTCTTTCCTGGTTGGGTTACTGGGGAAACTGACAGTCAAATTACATCTTTGGGTTTTTGTCTAAGTAGATCCAGGTTCCCGGAAGCCACGCAACAGCGGCAGAGCGCATAGCTTTTAAAAAATGAAAGGGAGGCCAGGCAAGCTTGGAATGCAACTGGGGGGTGGGCTCCTATCTCCCTCCCCAAGCTTTCCCCCTATGCTGAAACAACGTTGGGGGGGGGGGTGTTCCCTCATTTATGCTACTGTATGTAAACAGAATACTCCATGTGAACTAGCAAAAACAGGGAAATAATCCCCTCCAAAAAAAACCCCACTGTTTCCATATGAGGAAAATGGCTGGGGGGGGGAGCGGGGAGACAGGAGGCCTTCCTCCCCCGGCAGCAGTGTTTGAAGGCTGTTTGGGTTCTCCTTTTTCACAAGCCATTTCCCTGAGTTGCTGTGTGGCTGCAGGAAACCCAAGTCGGGTCCAGGTTCCGTGGACACCAACTCATCAAAAACTTGAATCTGTGGTTTGGCCCTGAGGTTCAGAAGAGAGGGGAACATGTGCTACATGTAATAAGTAGCCAATGACTATTCTCATCTTCCTTGCAGACCTGTCTCAAGGAATCTGATGGCAGTGAAAATGAGGATTTCTACTCTGACCACAGTGAAGACTGCCTGTCTGAAGCCAGCTGGGAGCCTGTTGATAAAAGGGAAACTGAGGTACGTTATTCATTTGCTTGGAATGACCAGCAGCGATGCTGGAGAGTGGCCAGTGCTGTCGGGTTAACTGTGATGCCATTTTAGAGGAGTAGGATGAGACGGGAGGCGGGATGATACGATGTAGGATAGGCTGTGTGTTTCCAAAGGGTTATTTCTATTTTCCCATCTCTCCTCAAATCCAGGTGTAACAGATTGTCTCTTTTTTTGCTCCGTTTAACAAGAACTATTCTCCAGTTCAGGTGAATGGGTCTCATCCACTTCAGTATCCTTTCTCTGGCAGTGGTCAGATCTGGATGCATAAAGAATTTCGTCACGGTGTAGTGTTCCAAGCCTAACCCAGCTCCTTATTATTTACTCCGGGGAATAGTTGTTCTCCTTCCGACTTCTTTTCAGATGCTTGAAAATGTTCAACATGTTGTCCCTTTCTCTGGGTGAAACGTTCCTTCTACATCTTGTCTTTTCCCACTTCCATCATCCTTTATAGTGTTCCCTTCTGAATTCTTCAAACATCCCTTTGTTCTTGCTTGCCCCAAAGGATTCCAAGCAAGCCTTTAAACATACCTGGGTCAGAACATTGAGCCACGTAATGAACAGAGCCAGAGTGGGCCCTAATGTTAAGGTGGTTTCTTTGCAGGTCACACGCTGGGTTCCAGACCACATGGCCTCACACTGCTTTAACTGTGATTGTGAGTTCTGGCTGGCCAAACGCAGGCACCACTGCAGGTAACACTCAGCAATTGTTATGCTTACCCTTTCTTCCTTTCATGTGGTTCTTTCCCGCTTCATCACTGTATCCCAGATATTTATTGGGGACTGGGGGAAATGAAAATGCACCGTGAATGTTTCGCTGTTGGGAAAGGAATTGGCAGGACATGGTAACTCCTTGTAATTGCATTTGGCCAAACAATGGCAAGCTGCCATGAGCAGTCTTAACTGTTGATTGTTTAGCATAACTTAAGGTTATGGGGTGTTTCCCATTTAGAATACAGGCAGGAAAGCAAAGATGTTCAAAACATCACTGTTTTAAATAAAATCTTTGTTTAGACATGTATATCTTGCCTTATTTCTCACTCAAGGCCAGTTATATCTTTTGGTGTTACAATATCTTACTATATATTTGCCGTTCCCTGTTGTTACACATTTACAAAGGAAACTCGGATTTCCAAGGGGGGAAAAATCAGGACATTGTATGTCTCTAGAACAGCAATCATTCATTATGTTATATGGGAAAACAGAATTTTGTGATGGAGGGCAGCTCACAATATTTTAAATATTTGAATATTTAAATATTTTTAATATTTTTAATTGGTGATCTGTAGATCACAGGTTAAGAATTACTGCCTTAGAATACAGTTGAGATCATCAGAGACTGAGAGAAGACAATGGATGTATGAGCAGTAAGGATATAGGAATGCATATGAAGGGAGCATATGGCACGGCATTCAGGTGGTTGGTATTACTCAAAAGAAAATTGCTAAGGGAGTTAGAAGGGGTAATGGCATTGTACAAAGAAAACAAGTACAGGTTACAAGAGGTCACAAAGATGGGACTGGAACTGAATTTTACAAGCGGGAAAATAGTAGGGCTGAGATGGAAGTGCTGGGGGGGAAAGGTGGTCTGATAGGACTGAACAGCAGCCCAGCTCTTGTAGAAGGATCTTGCAGACAGGCAGCCACTCTTCTGCCATTCTAACCTGCAAGCAAAGCTAGCACCATACCACACTGCATTTATTCATCCCGGGTTCCGCTGTCCCCACAGCAGGTTCATTTTTTAGATCTCATGTACTGCAACACAACCGAAAGCACAATATCAACCAACCAATCCATCCCTGAGCCAGCCATGGTTAAATCCAGTCTCCTGTCTTAATGCAAGATCCCCCACAGTCCAGCCTCATTTTGCCCAAGGTGAACTCTTATCCGTCTTCTGTCCCTTGCCCAGGAACTGCGGGAATGTGTTCTGTGCTGGTTGCTGCCACCTGAAGCTGCCCATTCCCGATCAGCAGCTCTACGATCCAGTCCTCGTCTGCAATTCCTGTTACGATCACATCCAGGTATCCCGTGCCAGGGAACTGATGAGCCAGCACCTGAAGAAGCCCATAGCCACAGCTTCCAGCTGAACGTCAGAAGAGGGAGCCTGTCCAAGCCTGGCCTTTTCAACCTGCAGACTGGAAGGGAAGGGCTGCCTCTGCTGCAGCTGAGGAGGTCGGTAACGCAGCGCTTGACCACCAAGCCTTGTATGCACTGTTGGCGATTTTCCCCCACTTGGTGCCCCATGTATTGGAGATGAGGAAATTGGATTAAAGAGTGTGATATGGCCCACGTCACGGTACCGTGTATGGTCTGAAGACCTGAGGCTGAATCGGAGACCGCCGTGTCTTTCTTCAGAGGGTTGGCAAGTGATGTGGTGCAAATACTGCCTTGTTCCCCAAAGCAATAGGAAGGCATGACCAGAATGAGACCCTCTTTGCCCCACCTCACAAAGGCAGGCAGGCTGAATTGTGCAAGACAGAAGGCAGCCACTGGGTGGTCTATCTACAGGAGAGCTCTGGCTGCAGTAGTAATATTTCAGTAGTGTTTGGCTTGCCAGCCGCTTCCCTGGAGGGCTCAAGGCCAGCACTAATACCAAAAGCAGGAGGAAGGACTCTCTTATCAAGCAGAGTGCCTCTCTGCACATTCCCGGTCATCTTTCAGGGAACGGACTCTTTGCCCCCCAGCAGCTGGGCTGTTGTATGCGGAAAGCAGAGTCAAGTGTGGCTCGCTGCTCTTCCCATCCGCCCGCTGCGGGTGTCGGGCAGCTGGTTCCAGCCGGGTGTCTTCACAGGAGCGACACCTCGAGCCTCCCTGGATCCGCACCACCGGGTGTATCTTCCCCTCCCTTATTGCTGCACTTGTGTCTCCCTCTTTCTGGTTGCTCTTTATCCCGAAAACCTGATGCCTGGAGGGCAGGCAGACGACCTGGTTTTCTTTTCCTCCTGGAACGTGCTGTTTAGTGTGCTTGAGGGTCTCAGTCCAAAATGCTGCTAATGTTATTTCTCTGCACTTAAAACTGTACTCTGGAAAATAAGTGGGGGGGGGAGGGGATGCCAATCTCATAAACGGGAGACGGAGAACACTGGCTAACGGGGGACCCTTTCCCTGTTCCTGCCACTGCAGATGGTGCAAGGGACAATAAAAAGACCATAACCATCCCCGCAAGAATGTTCTTTGGCTCATTCTGAGGTCAGTAAATTCCTCATTTGGAAATAGGTCTCCTGCCATCTGGCTGTTCCCCTAGTGGATATTTTCACTTCCATCCAAACAAGTATCAGCCGGCACTTTCTGAAAGGGGAGAGAGAGAGAGAGACTCTGCTGACATTTGCACCAGTTTTCATGAGAAGGGCCCAGGTCATTTTATCCTGCAGCATATATCTGTAGTTGAGGGGCGTAGAAGAAACAGGATGGCGAAATGTATTCCTCTTCGCCAATCCAAGGGTCCTTAGACCCTCCATGTTGGAAGGGTGCGCAGGTCCTCTTGTCCCGATAGGAACTTGAAAATGCTACCCCCTCCGTGACCGAGCGTGAATTTGTGCCAGCATCTCACTCTTGGCTGGATTTTTAAGTTGTTAGCAGATTCAGTGTTTCTCTCTACCATTTCGCTACCTTCCACATTTCAGCCTGCTTTCGGTCTCGAGCCTAAAAGCCAGTATCATCCTCTTGACACTGGATCCCTCCCTGAATTGCTCCCGTGGCCCGTTTCAGGGAGCGAGTCACTACTTATCGGTAAATGGTGGGATCTTTTAATTTGCCACGCTCTGAACTTTTTATCTGTACAAAAGTGTATATGTATGAAAGAAGGAGAGTTCAGATCCGGTTGGATTTTCAGCTCATTTGCACAAACTGCAACAACAAAAAACCTGGAGAGAAAAGAGAGAAAAGAAGTCAGCCGTGGTTAATCAGAACTCCTTTCAGCTCTCATGAATTTGTGTCGCTGTCTTCAGGCAAAACAAAAACAAAACCCACCCTCCAAAATCAGATCGATAGCTTTGTGACAAAACAATGTGCTGTAAGAAATTCAATACAGTGGAATAAAATCTCTATATTAGTGCTGCTTTGTTGAGTTGTATTCCTGAATGCTCTTCCTCCTTCCGTTCACGGCTGGTTGCCGCTGGGCCTTCCTTTGTGGCTATAACTAGGGCTGTGTTCCTTTCTAGGCAAAAAACTGGCTTCTGTGAATTGCAGCTTTTGATAAATAAAACTCAAAAGGATAGGGTGGTGGCAGAGCATATGAAAAGCTAACAGAAGCCTCCTTAACCACAGCCCAAGCTTTGTTATTGGCACTTGATTATCCAGAATGCGGAGTTAACTTGGCACCACGAGAGGGCAAGCTCCAGCCACCATACCCATGCATCTTCAGGCACACACATTCCCCACTTACTCCTCTGCAGCCAACCGGTTTGATGTCTCCAAGTTCTTGCAGGGTTTCTGACAGTCGGTGCAGCCAGTTGACATCATCCTCAGGCACCACTTTCCCTCTTAGTTTGCCTCGAGCTGGCAGGAGCCAGCTGTACCAGACAGTCCTGGCCAGTCTGCTTGCTCGGTAGCATGGCTCCATGGCTCAGGGGCAAGGGTCTTACCAGGTGTGGGAGCTATTGCCTTGGGGTCCCCAACAGGGCGGGGGTTGGGCACTGCTGGTTCCTCTGAGAAGAGGCAGGGGCAGAGCGAATATGCTGGAGGATCTGGCACTTTTGATTAACTGGCAACCCCCATTCCGGGAAAGCTTCTGTTCCCGCTTTCTCTTTCCCCTCCACGTTTCTGCCATGAAAAATGACCCTGGCACATGGGACTTGGGCCCATCTTGAATTTTGGTGAGCACTGCCACTGGGTGTGAGCAGCTGTGCAAACTGAAATCGCTGTTTGAGCTAGCCTGCTCCTTGTGCCCTTCAGCAAGTCATGATACGTCTATTTGCACGACCACATAGGGAAAACCATGCGGGGGATTTTTATCCTGCCAGCCTCCTGCTTCAGGATGCTGCACCAGAAACCACATTAATATCACAAAACTATAAAATGTCTCTTAAAAACAGAGGCAAGGCAATGGAACACACAGAGAAAAAGCCCAAGGATATATAAGCAAACTAGCCTTGTCATTCAGAATCCTGCCTCCTGTCCTCGAAGAAAGCCATGCACCTTGTTTTCAGGGACACAGTCGTGTGCACATTTCCTTGGGAGCAAACCCTATTAAACTTCGCTTCCAGTCAAATATGGCCAAAACCACAACAGTGTGCAATGACCGGCTGTAGTTGCCCAGCAGTGAGTGGGAGAAAAGCATGTTGTACACAGTAAGGAGTACTCTGTTCTAGAATATTTCATACCAGTTTTCTTGGAAAAGGGGCATGGCTACTTTGTTATAAAAATAGTATAAAAACGATTTGTGTGGGGTTTACAAAAAGGTAGAGAGCTGAAAGATCAACAGGATTCAGGAGATTACCTTTTTTCCCATTTACACCAAAGAAAAAGCCTTTGACGGAACAAAAATGGCCATGGGGGGGTGGGTGAGAGGCTTAGTGATGGGACAGCTGCCATATTTTGTCACAAGTAGGAGGCCTACTGGATGGTGGCCTGAGACCAGGGCCTCTGAGAGGGAGGGCCAGCAGGGCCTTTTGGCCTGTCCCTCACATTCTCGAGGGGCCTCAGATTTACCCTTTTGGTGTTAACTCTTCATTTGGTTATAGTTACAGACACAGAAATACTAGCCTTCCCAATCTCCCGTTTTCAGTGGGGGCCCTCAAAAATGGAAGTGGCCCGGGCCTCTCTTTGCCCCTGTGAGGGCCTGCCCGAGACACACCTTATTAGGATGGTTGCTGTGGCTGATGGTCAGGGCCGGCTCACTCACTAGGCGAACTAGGCAATCGCCTAGAGCGGGCCGGCCCTTAGGGGCGCCAAGCTGCACCCGGCCCCGTACTCGGGGAGTTTCTTGATTATTTGTGTTTTTAATTCTTCCTAAAATGCATTTATTTTTGAAAATTGGTGGGTGCATGGGGAGGGGGGCGCCAGAAGGGATCCTCGCCTAGGGTGCAAAATAAGCTGGGGCCGGCCCTGCTGATGGTGGTGCATGCCAGAGGTGCCTCAGTTGAAAAGACTGGCCGACCGCTGTTATAAGCTTAAAACACATGCCTAAGTGGGATACTGAACAAAGTACTGATACATTAGGAGCTTTTATAAATAATGATTAATGATTTTAAGTATGTATGAGCTTGTTACTAAGGGCCACAGTAGATGTTTATTTATTTATTTATTTATTACTTTCGTCTTACTATCCCGCTCTAATCCCCGAAGGGGTCTCTGAGCGGCTGTACAGTTATCCATTATCCCTATCTAAGGCCACAATTCATCAGGGGTGGGGACATCCCTACCAGCACCCAGTGGAGGGGGGGGGGTTGTTCTTTCCTCGGGTCTTTTTTCCCATCGTCTTTCAGCTGCGGCTTCTGGCTCCTCTTTTTCTGGCGGTCCTCTTTTCGCAGCGGATCGGTAGGCCCCTCTGGCGTGCAGCATGTTTGACACCAGTTCAGGCTGGGGGGGCCTCCGACCCAGCTCTTAATGAGTTACAGCAAAGCATTTCTGTCTCTAAATGAAGTCTGCACCCATACCAGATTAAGACAGGAACTGGAGCACCAGGGGAGAGCAGGCATCAGCCTTTCCCCATGCCATTTTCTGAGCAGCAAGTCCAGGGGTCTTTTTGTAGAAAGAGAGCTGCAGGAGCTCATTAGCATATGGTATGTTAATGAGCTACTAGGCTATTAGCATAATAGCTCATTAGCATATGCAATGCCCCTGCCATCGCCGGAAGTGATGTCAGAAGGGGAAGCAAAAGGGGGGGGAAGGCATCTTCAAAAGTCTCCCCTTCCCTGGGGGGGGGGAGCGAAGAGAGAAGGGGTTTAAACTTTAAGAGTTGGGCCACAGAAGGAAGAAAGAAGGAAGGAAAGAGAGAGAGGGAAGGAAAGAGGAAAAGAAAGAGAAGGAAAGAAGGAGGGAAAGAAAGAAAGAAAGAAAGAAAGAAAGAAAGAAAGAAAGAGAAGGGAAGGAGGAGGAAAAGAGAGAAGGAAAGAAGGAAAAGAGAGGAAGAGAAGGGAAAGAAAAGGGGAGGGAAAGAAAGAGGGCAAAGAGATGGGGGAGGGGGCAGGCTCTCCCACCCCCCAATCAAGCCTCTGCCACCCCCCACGGATCCCTCACTTACCCTGGGAGGTGGCAGGGAGCGTCTTCTGGCCTCCCCCGGGCTGCAGCGCTCCGGTGCTGGCCCAGGGAGACGGTGACGGGCATCCTCTGGCCTCCCTGGGGCCGCAGCGTTCTGACGCGGGCCCCAAGGAACTGGTGATGGCCCTCCTGGGGCCTCCCTGGGGCCACAGCGCTCCGGCACAGTCCCCAGGAGCCGGCGACAGACCGCAGCGCAGAGAACTGGAGGCAGGGCTTGCTGCCACCGCCATTTGTGCCAGCTCCTGGGCTCCCAGAGCAGCGCACGGCCCCAAAAGACCCCTGGCTGCAACTACTGGCCGGCTGCTTACTTTCCCCATTGTGGGCATGGTTCAACCTGAGAAAATGGCACAAGGGAGCCATCTTTTCCCATGCTCCTGATCCCGCCCACCAAGAATTTGCAAACTTTGTTTTAAAGTAGGAATATTTGAGTCTAAGCCCATGCAAGTCACATGCACGGACCCATCTGGTTTCAAGTGTCATATCTAGTTTAAAACTTACTACTAAGCGAAGGGAGGGGAAAGTATGCCTGTTCAGAGGCTCGTTTATTACGTTACATGATATTGAAACATTACATACATATGTGGGTTTTAATAGAAGTTCCAAATATTTCAGATCCTTAACCTTTTTAGTGATACATATGATTAAACTGAGAAAAGCACCAGGTATATGAGGTGCTTTGATAAATGTTGATTCAAAACGTGTGGGATGAACTACTGCACTTCCAATGTAGTGGTGGGGAGATAAAAGGGATGATAGCGTGTCTGTCTTCAAAAGTACGTTTGTTATTTATCAAACAGCATGTACATAAACTTCAAATATTTTCATAATTACAGGGCTGGGGATGTCAGATCTTTTAAAAGGATCTGTAGGGTTAAAAAGGATTTTTCGACTGCAAGACTGTCAGGGAATAATAGAATAAAGGCGTATGTATGTGTGGATATTTAGTTTAGGTATAGGATTAAAAGGACAGTGTTATGGACAAGATGTTTAGCCATGTTAGTCTATCATAGTAAAATAAAACTTAGTCCAATGACACCTTAAAGATAGGGTTGCCAGCCTCCAGGTGGGGCCTGGAGATCCCCCGCTTTTACAACTGATCTCTAGCTGACAGATCAGCTCCCTTGGAGAAAATGGCTGCTTTGAAAGGTGGACTCCATGGCATTGTACCATGCTGAGGCCCCTCCCCAAACCCCACCCTCTCCCAGATCCACCCCCAAAGTCTCCAGGTATTTTCCATCCCTGAGCTGACAACCTTGTTTAAAGGATGGCACTAATTCCAGCATGAGCTGTTTTGAGATTACCGTCTAGAATTTTTTTTAGGTGAGGTCCTCTCAAGTGAGCAAAGAAAAGCAAAGCTGCAGAGTAATGGCTCAGCTCAGGAGATGACTTTTATTTGGGGTAATCTTTCCATCTGTAGTCCTTGAGCAAATATTTGTTCGAGTTCCCCCCCCCCCTCTACAACCCCAGCCCAGCTACATTTTTTTTTTGTCCCACTAGGAACCTTTGCTTTTAGATTCAAACATCACCCTATTTCAGGGGTGGCCAAACTTGCTTAACTTAAGAGCCACATAGAATAAACGTCAGTTGTTTGGGAGCCACAAGACATAAACAAATATTACACACATTTTTATTGGAAAATATGCAAATTTGCTTTTTACTAACATTAAATGAGACTGCCAAAAATAAAACAAAAAGGGTAAAGACAGATATTGATAATGATATTTATTTGTCTAAGAGAGAGGTAGAAAGAAAGAATGACCATCTTGATCTATCTGTAGCAGTAGAAAAGAGCAAGAGTCCAGTAGCACCTTAAAGACTAACAAAATATGTGGTAGGGTCTGAGCTTTTGTGAGTCACTGCTCACTTCGTCAGATATAGCTAGAATGTGAGTCCATCTGTCCTGATATCACAAGGTTGATGGATTTCCATTTTGTAAGGCTAAATGTGGTCCCTTCGACCCTGTTAGTCTGTCTGTCTGTAGCAGCAGGAAAGAGCCAGAGTCCAGGAGCACCTTCATGACTAACAAAATGTGTGACAGGGTATGAGCTTTTGTGAGTCACTGCTCACTTCGTCAGATACAGCTAGAATGTGAGCTCACCTGTCCTATATATTGGAAAGGTGCAGCGAGTTCAGATGCCGAATGACATTACAGGCAAATGACAACAGAAGGTCTGATTGAATTAAACCCCCGTTAGATTGGACTCCCATTCGAACTGTATCTGAAGAAGTGAGCAGTGACTCACGAAACCTCACCCCCCCCGCCACATCTTTTATTAGTCTTTAAGGTGAGCTACGAGGACTCTTGCTCTCGCCTACCATTTCAGTCAGATAAAAGGTTTTCAGGCAGGAGAGAGAGAGAGAGAGAGAGCGCGCGGCCTCGAAGGCGATGATTGACGGCGGCGTCCGTTGGAGAAGCCGGCCGGCCTCAACCGTCCGTTGGGGGGGG
>NW_015167538.1:51041-101602 GCF_001447785.1 Gekko japonicus | reverse complement strand
GGCGGCGGCGGCGGCGCAGGGGGCGGCGGCTCCTCGTCGCTCTCGCCGCCGCCGCCGCCGTCCTCTCCCGGCGGGCCGCTGCACCACTTCCACAGCCCCCACTTCCGCCGCGACCGGCCCGATCTCCTGGTCCACCTCAAGCGCCTGACCAGCGCCAACAAGGCCAAGCTGGCGGCTGGCTTGGAAGTCACCAGCCGGCCGCCCAACCGCTTCCAGCGCCTCCTCAGCACCTCCCTTCACGGCGGCGGCACCAATACCGAGGCCCTCCTGGCCCACCAGCACCAACCCCAGGCGACCCCACAGGGGCAGCCCGCGGCTTCCGCCGCCACGGTCGTGGCCAAAAGCAGCGACAGCAAGCCCGGTGAGAGGCGTCAAGAGCCGGCTGGGTTGGCGCCTTTGAGCATGGGCAGAGAGCCTGGTAGGACGGCCTGCAGGCAGCCGAAGGCAACCTTAACATAACACGCACACACAAAGAAGGCTCCGTGCAAGGCAGAAGGGCTCCGATCCCGGCCCCCTTTTTGCTTGCTCTGCTGCTTTTCGACTTGCAGGGAGTTCTCCAGCAGTATTCCCCCCAAATGAGATCTTTTGACATGCTGAGTGACATGCTGCTCAGGAACCAAAGCTACTGAAGCTGCTTGTCCACCCACTTGTGCCTCCTGCAACTGAGGGCAGAGGTTACCCAGAAGGGTCAAAAATCTTATCATATGTGTCCCATCTGTCACCTTCCTCCAAAAAGATAGGTCAAGATGGGTAGTTAAAGACTAACAAAAATATGTGGCAAGGTATGAGATCTCATGAGTCACTGCTCACTTCTTCAGATACCTCCAAAAAGTTCAAGGTAGCATACATGTGTCTCCTTTCCCTTACATTTAATCTTCACAGCGTGCCTGAGAGGTAGGTTGGGCTGAGCAAGAGAGGTTGCCTCAGCTTCTCTGTGCCTTTAAACTCCAGTCTCCCTGCTCCAAGTCCACTCTACAGTCTTAACCACTATACTGCATTAGTTCCCAATACTATCCCTAAGAAGAGATTAATTACCAGTAGTAAAGAGCAAAACAGAGTTAATGATTCAATTGTCCAATGGCAGTTGAATCAGCAAACATAGGAAACTGTTCAGGTTATTGGTTTATCCAGCCCGGTGCTGCATACTACAAGTGGCAGTGGCCCTCTGAGTTGGGAATATATAAAGGAAGCTGCCTTCTGACTCAGACTGCTAGTTTATTGAGCTCAGTATCATCTTCTGAATGACACTGGCTTTCAGAAATCTTAGGTACACAGAGTGCTTTCCCATCCTTTTTGAAATCATTTTAAATGGAAGATGCCAGGGATTGTCTATATACAAGCAGGTGCTCTGTCACTAAGCAGTTTTCCTGTCTTCCTAAACTCATCTAGCTCATCCTTGTTTGTTCTGACAAACAGTGATTGAACCAGGGACCTACTGCATATCATTGGACCAATGAAATCAGAGCTGAACACTGGGGCCATAGTTGCATACACATGCCTCCTTAACATGTACAGGATACATTTCATTGCCAGTTCCTTTCTTTTATGAATGCATTTTCCCACTAGTTAATACATTGCAGGTTAGAATGAACATCTTTTATCAGTAGAACAAACTCGGAGTGATTACAGCACAGTTCAGAGGGACCATACAACAATGCAAGTTTGCATTGTCCCTTTTTAGATAGGTCTTTTGTGTTCCTCCTTTAAGATGTGTAGGTTTCCTGGCATCTCGCTCTGCACTGGCTCCTCTCCTCCCCTTGTTCCATTGCTGAGTTCAGGCACTGAAATTAAGTTGTACTGTTGCCATACATTACATCTTTTTAAGCAACTTTGGAGAAAGCACCTGACACCCCATATTCACATAACTGTCACCTGCAGTCTCCATCCCCAGTTTCTGTGGTCTGAAAACATTGTACTGAAATCAGTAGAATCTTTTTACAAATAAATATATTCAGAAGTAAGGCATGCTTTCAGTTATCATATATGTGAACATACATTTTCCCTCCAAAGTAAACCAGAATAACCATCTTCCTCAGGGATTTTAAGCACATGCCATACAACAAGCAAAGCTAAAGGCTGTTTATAAGGACATTGTATATCCCAGGGGCAGCTTCTCAAAGTAGTAGAGTGCTCCATTTCACCTCCTGTTCCCTGTGCTTAAGCACAGCAGCATCTTGGCTAAGAGTCTCCTCCCACTCTTACATCATGTCTCTGATGTGGAAATGAGGCAGGACTCACCTCTATTAACAGGTTCCCACCCCTCCATTTCTGACTTGCTAGCAAGTCAGCTATCAGCCTAGTGTCGCCACCTCTTGATGCTGTCCAATCATTTTGCAGAACACATTTCTATCCCGTGCCTTTTCAAACTGTTTAAACTGCCTTCAGTTTCTCAAAGAACACTGGGAATTGTAGTTTTGTGAAGAATTGGAACTCCTCACTCAGAATAGTAATTCACAAGGTTCTTTTGGAGAGGAATAGACAGTTAAACCAGTTGAAATTTGCAGTGCCCCTGAATACACTGTCTTCTCTGTCATTTTCGGTATACCTGTGCCAATGCTATTCTTCATGACATACTGCAGACCAGTGGCCCCTGTTTGCATTTTATACCTTCACCCAGACACCAGTTTTATCTGATAGGTGCTGGGTTTTTCTAAGCAAAAGTGTAATGCATCTTTAAAGAAGCATTCAACTGCAATATCTCATAGAAAACAACTTGGGATAAACAGATTTCTCATCTCACCCATTGGCTCATGTTCCTTCTGGTCAACTCCTCACTGTCCCAATAATAATCGTTAATACTTATTTACTGGAAAGCATCTACAACAGCACTGCACAAAAATAATTAAAAGGGACAGGCCTTGCTGACAGGCTTACAATCCAACTAGAATAAATGCAGCATGTGAGATTTTAAAGTTTTCGCTTCTGCACTCACCCATTTGTGGACTGTTCACAAGGGAAAATGCAAAAGTCAGTGCTGTTTTGTAGTTACCCAGCTTCAGGGCTTTTTTGTAGAAAAAGCCCAGCAGGAACTCATTAGCATAATAGGCCACATCCAACAGCAGAAACTCATTGGCATATTAGGCCACACCCCTGACATCACAGCTCATTGGCATATTAGGCCACACCCCCATGTTACCACCCACCTTTTGCTTCTTATTCTGCCGCCAATGTGAATTGTTGCGCATCTTGGTTATTTTTATGTAAACTATTGTAGCACCATTTTTATCATGTACGTAACATTGTCTTACTGTTTTAAATTTTTATACCCTATTGTTTTTTTTATATATATAAAGATTTTATTAGCTCCCCTAAAAAGGGGAGGTATTTCGCTTAAAAGAAAAAAGGGAAAGGTAGACAGTGGGAGAAAGAGAAAGCTGAGTGATATATAAACTGGTAAATTAAACTGTTAGTAATGTCCAATTAATCTTCTTGGGCTTCTTCTGTGTGTTGTCAAACTTCTTTTCTTAGTCCGGTCTCATGTGATTCTCTGTTAGTATATTAGTAATGTTCCCTTGAGTTCTGTTAATAAAAAAAAAGAATATCTCTTCTGGATACAGTCAAAACCGCTTCTTTGCGCTTCTTTGCGTGTTGGGCACTTTTACTCGCTGACAAGGAGGGGTTTCCTCTGTTGCCTTCTACTTCCGGCTTGTTAAATTCTCCTTCGGGTTGCTGTTAACACACTCAGTTCATGCATTATAAATCCTCTTCCTTTCATGCCTTGGAGGTCCCCAGCTTTGAGAATGGTATTAATTTAATTTCGCTTTTATTTCCGCTCCCAAACTCTCTATTGGGTCCTTCTCAAAACTGTTGACGTATATAAGCGCTTGCCAGGCACTCCTCGCTGTCACAGTTCAAACTTTTCCGTTTTACAAAACTCCCGTCGGATTCACAGCCATAAACAGTCCAAAACACTAAACAGCCGGCTCTCACACACAAGCAAACGCCCAGACGGAAGTCCCTCCCTTCCTCCGCTCGTTTTTGCCCAGCTCCGACATCTTTTCTTTTTTGTTTACTTTTAGAAAGTTCTTAAAGTGTGCTCCAGAGAGACAAAACTTTTTCTCGCTTTAATTCAAATACATCAAGGGAAAACACCGCTGTTCGCTCAGTCCATTCCCCCCCTCCTTTTCTTTTTCGCTTATGCAGTTAGAGGGTTAACCTCCTCGCCTTTTTCGCTGGGTGGGGGGGGAGCGGTTTTAGATCTTTTTCTTTGCATTTTGACAACTCACAGTTAAGCCGATCTTTTCTTTTTCAACTTTTTCGGATGGTCGCTTTATCACTCGGTGACGTCCGGTGGCCCCGCTAAACCCCGTAAAAACGGGATCGCTCACGCAGCAAGGTCCAAAGGGGCAGGGCATGGCGGGAGCCTCGTCTCCAACCTCTCGGCTGAGAGAGAGACCCCCCCCTCGAGCGCCCTAAAGCGCCCCGGATCCGAGCTCCTCACATCCTGAGGTGCTCGTTCGGGTCTCCGCTCGTGCGGATTCCCTCCTCCACCGCGGGCGGGCGAGACGCCCCTCGGGAGCGACCCAAGGATGCGTCCGCCATTCGCGGGAGCCAGACCGGAAGCCAAATTTTTATATATATATATATACCCTATTGTTAGCCGCCCTGAGACACAATGTGTAGGGCGGGATATAAGTCCCAAAAATAAATAAATAAATAAATAAATATTTACCTTGTTTGTTGTCAAAACCCAGGGCTTTTTTGTAGCAGGAACTCCTTTGCATGGTAGGCCACACACCCCTAATGTAGCCAATCCTAATGAGTTTCTGATGTTGGGTGTGGCCTATTATGCTAATGAGTTCCTGCTGGGCGTGGCCAACTTGGAAGCCAGCCGGAACTCCGGTTCCTGCCCAAAAATAGCCCTGCCCAGCTTCCAAAACACAGTCCACAATCCTGAGAGAAAGAAGTGCCTGTATGTAAGGAAGACACATGCCAGTTAACACCAGGAGAGTCACACAAAAAGGAAAATGGGTAGGAACACTAGGACAGGTCCACAACACATTCCTGCACGGTCACTTGGTAAACCATTCCCCAAGCATATTCCCTCCAGTTTTTGTTTGTGTGTGGTTAGGGAGCCAAGGTAGAAATGTCCATGATGCCTGTTGGAGCTGGCCCTGAAACCAGGGAGATAAAGGCTGTCCCCACTGTAGGAGAGTCGTGTGTTTGCCTTGGCCAGCTGTCTTCTCTAGCAACAACCTTTACTTGGGACTCTGTATAAGATGATTTTCATACACAAAAGGTCACATCCATGTGGGAAACCGTCATGCGTATTGTATGATAAATGCAGACATGTCTGTTTTGCTCTGTGGAGCCTTGACAGGAATCCAGCAAATGTGGCAAAATAGCTTGTCCTGCTTGGCATAAGCTGAGCAGTTTCCCTGCACAGAAATTATCTGTGTGAATAGACCCTTTGCTCTTGGGATGCCATCCCTCTTGTGTGGTATGCTCCATCCACAGCACACTGATCCAATAGTTCCCTAAACCCTGGCTGACAGGGTACTTCTGGTATCAATTTGAACATGGCCCATTGAATGGTGATTCCTGAGGGCTTGCCCCATAAGTATAGGGTAGAGTGAATCTCCTTTGTATATCTACAGATCTTGCAGTCAAATGGCATCTTTGGATTCTGAACTGGAGTTCCAGGCTGTGTGCCACTAGAGACTTTTCTTAGCTCTGTGGTTATATCTTGGGGGTGATCTGATGCCAAAACCACGAGCGGGCTGGCAATTAAGGACATCCTGACCAGGGCCATAAGCTTGGGAGAATGTGCTTGCTGACTCAAAGGGGGTAATTTTCCCTTCACAGCCCACATCTAGAGTTATATTTTTAGGATTGCTTGCTATAAAATGTAGTCACTGTGTTTCAGGCCACAGTGCTTAGAATCAGTGGTGGGACTGTGCTGATTGTATGCCCCTGGCCTTGCATTTCATAGCCTACTGAATCTCTTTCCTCCCTTCCCTCTGTTTCTTTGTGCAGCATCACTGACTCTAGGGCAGTTTCACCGGTCTTTTCGGCGGGACACCTTATCTCCGTACTCCTACCTGTCACCGTCGCACAACCAAAATGCTTTCCCATTGAAAGGATCAGATCGGACTCCTCTTCCTCCCAGAACATGGCCAAACTCCCTTGGGATGCTCCCAGGGCAGGTGGAGGCATCTACTTTTTCAGACAAAGGGGTTCCCTTCCCTGTGCTCCAGAGGTTTCCGACAGAGGTCACTTACACTCTGCAGCCCAGCACTACATCTGTGCACATACAGCAAGGGCCCCAGACGATGGCCACCTCTTCTCAGAAGTATGGCAGCTATGCAGCTTCGGCACCCTACTCCCAAGCCTACTACCCGACAGGTAACAGTATTTTTCAGCAGTGTGTTTTTATTTCAATATATAGTAAATGGAAATAAGAAAATTGCTTTAAAACAGCAGAAGAGGCTGTTCTTCTTTTTAACACCCTGGCCTGAAGCCTAAAACAAATACCCAGTTTGAAAAGGACAAAAGGAATGGTCATTTTTTGCAGAAGACTTTATGGCTACTGTCTGACACTTATACTCACAACTTTCAGTTACCTTAAGCATGTTTTCTTTCTGTTAGATTGGGTTCAGTTGTCTGGTTCATAATGGATTTTTTTTTGGTAGAAGTTCCATTCCATTTGTAATAGATCTTACTGCTTTAGTTTTGTATTTGTCAAAGGGAAGTTACAAAGTTGTCTTACACTAATTCAGGCTCTTGGTCCATCCAGTTGTCTGCTATCATTGGCGATGGCTGTCCAAGGCCTCAGAATCAGATACCTGAGGAGAAAAGTCTTTCTCAGGCTTCTTTAGGTCCTTTATTTTAAGCAGAGAGATGCCAGGGATTGGACTTAGGGTTCCCTGCATGCACAGCAGATGTCCTATTACAGGTCTGTGCTCCCTCTGTAGAGTTTTCTCTCTTCTTTTCATCACAGAGTGACAGTGGTAGCTGCTGCATACTTGCAGTCTCACAGCACATTTGCAGTTAGATGGTCTTGAATATGATACCTGATAAACCGGTACATTCCTTTAATGATGTTAAATTATATAAGAAAAGTATTGTGTTTAAACTTAAGGGTTCATGCCTAAGGGCTACTTTGCAAGGTTCCACATCACTCACAGGCCTGCGCTATGTATCCACTATAAGCATAGCAGTTGTCTTTTAGAAAGCTTGCGTAAGTTGTAGATACGTGGCGTAGGTAGCAGTGGTGGGTTCCTGCATACTCTTGAATGGTTCCCTGGCACTCATGATAAAAAAAAAATAATAACATGCATATACTTCAAACACTGTCCCTTTTATCAGGTACATGCAGGGTTGCCAACTGGGAAATAACCTGTTGATTTTGGGGGTGGAGTCTGAGGAAGACAGGGTTTGGGGAATAATGCCATAGAGGCCATCCTCCAAAGCAGCCATTTCCTCCAGGGGAAATGATATCTGTCATCTGGAGATCAGTTGTAATTCCAGGAGGTCTCCAGGCCCCACCTAGAGATTGGCAATAACATGGATCTTTCACATGTACTCACTCAGCTTGCAGCCCTAAGGCCTTTTGCCTTAGCAAATAAACCTGTATAGATGAAGCATTAACCCACCATTGAGCACTGTCCTATTTTACCACCATCCCAAGCAGGCACCTGGCCAAAAATGTTCAGTGTTGGTCTGGGAATCCTTCAGTGCAGACATGGTTATTCCCAGAACCTGTGAAGCAAACAAATTATATATTCTAGTGATGAAGAGTAGAAAACATGCAATCAGACTGTTTTTCTGAATGAGAAAAGCTGCATAGACTTCGGGTTTTTTCGGCCTCCAACTCTGTTTTTGTTTTTTTGTTTTTAATTTTACTGTTTCATATATTATTTCAAAGGGTTTTGATGTTTTAAATCATCATAGCCTTAACTGTTTTTATGAAACAGTTTAAAAATAAACTAGGTGTTGTTGCGTCTTTAGTGTTGTGAGACTACTGTATGTTTACTGAAGTAAAGTAACTTTTTCATGGGAAAGAGAATGGGGGGAAAACCCTTCTCTGGGCAAGTTTTTGTCTATAAAAAGCTGTCCCCAATAGACTTTGCTAATAGCATACATTCCAGCAAGAAATTACCGCAGATAGGAAAGAAGTGGGTGACAGTGTACCAGCAGCATCTGTTTGGCTGTCTCCAGAACCCAGTTAAGCTGAAATTCTTGGCTGCAAGCCTATTTTCAGCCTTCCACAGTTTGTCTAGTGCAAGGTGACCCTGTGCTCTTACATCTTCCCCAACGGGGGAAAGCTAGCTACAACTGAGAAGTATGCCAGGATACATTTGTAGAGCCTATCACGACAGAGCAAGCAGACTGCTAATAGAGGCTATATGAATATGTTGCACATGAACAGTAGGATACTTGACATTTGACCGTGCAGAGATGCAAAATGAGAATTTGGTAAAGATAAATATCACTTACAATAGGGTAAAATAATTTAGAGCTCTTAGCAGAGTCTGTTTTCCACTGAGGGACACACTTCGCTCTTTCGCTTTCCATTTGTCCATCAGTAAGATACATTTCATGCACATTGGGTTGCCAGTCTCCAGGTGGTGACTGGAGATCTCCCGCTATTACAGTTGATCTCCAGACGACCAAGATCCGTCCCCCTGGAGAAAATGGCTTCTTTGGAGGGTGGACTCTATGGCATTATAACCTGCCAAGGACCTTCCCCAGGTATTTCCCAACCCAGAGCTGGCAACCCTATGTGCACACTAGGCTGGTCTGTGTTCAACCCTTGCTAGTCTGGATTCAAATGCCGGGTCACCCAGTGACTGAGATGGCTGGAGCAAGTTGCTAGCTCTCAGACTCAGTCCATGTGTAGAAACTGGTCTATAGCAGGAGGCAGACTACTCTGCAGCCCAATTGCAATTGTGTGCCCAAGCACTTTGTAGACAAAATTTCTTGTATCTGCTGTGACTTGGACAGGGTTGCCAGTCTTCAGGTGGGGTGTGCTGTACAGAGACCATGAAGAAGAAGAAGAATGAGACAAATAACTGAAAACATCTAAACATAACAAGTGGGGAGCAGTAGATATGGTTGCCTACTTCCAGGTGGGGCCTGGAGATCTCCTTGAATTACAACTGACTTTCAGTCTGCAGAAATCAGTTTTCCTGGAGATAATGGCTGCTTTGGAGGGTGAGCTCTATGGCATTCTACCCTGTTTATGTTCCTCCTCTCACGAAACCCCACCCTCCCAGACTCTGCCCCCGAAAGTAATTTCCCAATCCAAAATTGTCAGTCTGACCAGTAACACTTAATTGGGGTACATTAAACAAAACAAAAAAGTCTTAATCCATTGATGGAAGACAGAGAGAGAGAGAGAGATCTGGGGAGGGAGTTCAAAAGTTCAAGTTGAAAGATATCCAATACATTTGGGCAAGGGTATCTCCCCAATGGTATCCACAGCTGCAGACATTGTTCTCCTCTCCTCTGTTTTATCTCTACAACAATCCTTTGAGTTAGGTTAGGCTGAGAGTGTGTGATCTTCGAGGTCCAGTTTTGCATTGGCCGAAGCTTCTCAGAGTCTAGCTGATCAACACATTTGGAGCTTTGAAGGAATTTCCTTGAGGGTCTTTTTTGCTAGTTCCGCAAGCAAATTGCTTGTGTGCTAATTAAGACTATCAATATTTGATTTGATTAAAACCTTTCCCTTGCTCTGTAGGTACCTCTATCATGGGGCACATGACTTCCTTCTGTTTTCTTTGGAGCATATCATAGTGTGGATTTCCAGTAGTGAACTGTTTTCCAGTGTTTCTAGGAAATAAGCCATCATTTCATTTTCCCAATAACCAGTTTATGGCAAACTGTGGAGTAATCACTAATTTGTTTCAGAAGCTGATATGTCTCTCCCTTCCTTCCTTCCTTCCTTCCTTGCTTCCTTCCTTCCTTCCTTCCTCCCTCTCTCCATCTAGCCACCACCATTGTAAACATCTGTAATGTAGTTGCAAGATTGTCACAGACACTTTTTGTCAGGATGCCCAAAACTTCAAAAGCAGTGCTCACACATACACACACCAATAGAATTTTGTGAATTTTGTAATTTTTTAGTGACCAACTGAAGCACGGTTATGTTCATCAAGCCCTTGACCAATGAACATTGTAGCAAACATCAGCAAGCCTATCCTTTTCACTGGTAACATTTTAAAAAGTATTTTCGCTTTTTACTTTGCAAGCTCTCTTACTCCCATGTTGTGGCATGCATCTCTGTGATTTTTTTAAAGGCGGTATCACAAGCAGGGTTGTTGGTATTCCGTGCTACACAAGTACTAGTATAAATACAGGGCTAAAGAAAAAATACAGAAATTTGGTATACCTGGGAAGGCCTTTTACTTTTTAATCTTTTTCGTTCTTTCCAGCTGTATTACAGTGCTGCTCTCCACCTACCCATATGGATCCCTTAAGTGGTTGTGCCAGCCCTACAGCCTCAACCTATACACATTGCAGCTATTTCCAGGTGAGTCTAGTAAGTGGAACACAAGGCTGGGATCCATCAACTGTTTTCAGTATGCTGAATGGGGGATTTGCCTCCTCTTACATGACATGTACATGAAGCTGTCTTATACTGAATCCAACCATTGGTCCATCAGGGTCAGTATTGTCTACTCAGACTGGCAGTGGCTTTCCAGGGTCTCAGGCAGAGGTCTTTCACATCACTTACTACCTGATGCTGCGGATTGAACCTGAGACCTTCTGCATGCCAAGCAGATGCTATACTACTGACAGGGCCGGCTCACCCGCTAGGTGAACTAGACTTTCACCTAGAGCGGGCCCCTGGAGGAGGGTGCCTCCGAACTGCCCTGCTGCCGCCCCCCGCCACCATCAAAAGCCCCAACTTGCTGTGCGTGGCGCGCCCATGCTGCCCTGCGCCATGCGCCACTGAGCCAAGGTCCTTCCCTTTCAAAAGCACAAGGCGCTGTCATCTCAAACTATTTTTGAAATTCCTCCCAAATTCAAAAGTAGTTCGCCATATGACATGGAAGGTAGAAGTGCAAATTTAGGAACATAAGGCTAAACCTTCCTCCGGTGCATGGAACAAGCTGCACAGTTCTTTGGATCGTGAGGCGGAAGTTTCACCTTCATATCATTTGCATCAATACATTAGAAACTAGCTATGGAGAGATGGGGGGGAAATCAATGAATAGAAGGGTCATCATTTGTATTTTCCTGCCTGACAGTTACAGAACAGTATGAATAGATCCTGGAAATACTTCTTTGGCAAAGGGATTTTAAAATGTCTAATTCGCAACTGTAGAGAATGGTTGTTTTTAACTTCTTATTTCATATAGATCCATAATTCAGTTAATGTAAATAGTTATTCTCCACCAGTGGAGGAGGATATCACTTATGCAGGTTACTCCTCTCATATGCTCATAGCAGGCAGGGCTTAAAATTCTTAACTGAACTTTAATCAATCTCTTACTGGAGGACTAATCTCCCAGTTTTCTTCGCACGAGCTCTGCAGAGCACTAGGTTTAGCTCTTTGGTCTCAACCTTTACCATCAAGGGTTGTTCCTTAAAGAAAAAGACATTTCTCTTGCCTAATTTCTTTCTTATCTCCTTTCTCAACCCACCCTCACTTTCTCCTCAGCCACTTCCCATCTCTTCTGATTCTCTCCATTCCTCCCTCATTAGGAGAAAAGGTGAGGTGTTGCTTCAGTATCATTGCATTTGTTGCTCCCTGGTGCAAACAAAGCCCACAACTCAAAGGTGAAGCACCACCTCAGTGGCTATAGTTAAGGCCTCAACCAAATGCAAGGCATCCACACTGAAGCGTGGCCACTAAAGAAGTATAAAATTAACAAAATTACATTGGTGTGTGTGTGTGAGAGAGAGCACTGCTTGCCATTTCTTAAGGACATCCTGGGGGGGGGATGTCTGCAGCAATCTCACAACCACATTATACTTTGGACATGTTTACAAATGGTGGTGGCTAGCTGTGACAAAATGCCATTTCCCCTGACTGTTGTAGCTGTCAGTACTGGGCAAAAGCAGACCATTTTCCAAGAAGAGAGAGCATGGCAGAAGGTTCTCCAAGGGTCTCCTCAGCGGCTTGTGTGCAAGAGGCCCCAGTGCCACACAAGGCTCATCATGTGCCGCCTCACCAAATGTCAGGCACAGCCAACAATTCATTGGAGACTGAGGCCAGGAAAGCTGCTAAAGATCTTCCGTTCATAACAGCAGCTTCACCTGTGTCATTTATTAGAGCAAATATCCTGTACAGGAAGATGGAGCATTACAAGCAATGGCAGCCATTTTAGGCACGCACAGTCTGTCACGCACAGGAAAGCCAATGGGAGAGGAACAGTCCTGTCCAAATGGAATCTCTGCTACAGCATTAATGATTGAAATAGCACAGCTAATATTAAAATGCAAAGAGTGAAACAAATGAACAACCTCCTCTTTATTTATTTATGCTCATATCACTGGGGGAAGGACAGCGTTACAGAATTTAAGGGGTTGGTAATACACAGTGCGCTTCTTTCTGTTTAAAGAAAAAACACCGTTGAAAAGAAAGTAAAAGATATTCCTTTCTACATAACAAATTATGCATTGTTCAGCAAAACCTTGAAAGAGCAAGGCCATATACATAATGTAGAATGCTGGCTTGTAAGAAAACAAATTTGTTCATGGCTTTAATAAACAAAACAGTGCTGATCTTGAGGAATGTCAAAGAACCCCACAGGCTCCCTTTGATCCTCCACCCCTTTTCTCCTCCATCCTACTGATGAATCATATCTGATAGCAATGGGTGGCCCCTCCATGTGGATCACAAGAAAATCCACAAGGGAGCCACCCAGAACTAGAGTCTGCTACAGTAGGAAGGGGAAACTACCATAACCGAGTATACATTTCTGCAATCCTGGGTTAATCCCCAGGTTTGCAGGAAAATATAAAAGCTTATTTTGAAAACTCATTGGAGGTTTGAAACCCACAAAAAGCAGCCTGCAGCATCTTTGCATTCACAGATGTGTGTGAGAGAAAAACATAGAAACATTTTTAATAGTAGGAATTGGTCAAGGGGAAGGAGGAAGAAAACTGGAGATCGGGCAGAAGTGGGCAGAAAAGACAGAAATTGAGAAAAGGATGGGAAACTTGGTGATTAGTTGAGGAATTATGGTAATAATGATTTGGTGGCTGGGCATGTGGGGTGTGCAATCACAGCCAGAGTAAGAGAAGAAGAAGCGGGGCGCAGTGGGGGATAATTAGGAGTTCCCTTCCCCCACAAGTCCTTCTGGTTCCCCTTCTTGTTTTATTTAATAAAAAATATAGTAGAACACAGTGGAAAGAGTGCTTTAGAGTAAAGAATAATGAATGAGTCAGCTGCTTCTAATGTTGTGACGATTTAAGGTGTTCCAAAATGGACACGGACAACTCAGAGAAACTGGTTGTTGGGAAAATGCAGGCTTTTGAAGAACTGAGCAAAACAAGTATTATTACTGTTATTCCACGCCATTGTCTTTTGCCTCTCCAGAATCCACCAATGCAGTCTTCATACCCAGTTGAATTTTTGCCTTCAAATTGGCCCTGCAACCCTTCTGATGAAACCAAGAAGACAGAAGTCAACTTGGAGGCCGTCTTCCAGATTGTGGATGAGATGCATTCCTCTCCCAAACTGGAAATGGTAAAGGTGGAGCCAGTGGAGAACCATGGTCCAGCCTCACAGCCCAACCGAGGCCAGCAGTTGCTCATCAATCCAGGGAACAGTGAGGCACCTTCCAGTCAAGCCAGCCACCTTGAACCTCTGACTCCTGTCAGCTCTGATATTACGTCCTTTGTGGTGGAATCTGATCAAGCGATAGCCTGCTCTCTACCACAGTCTCCAGAGTTTATTTACACGATCCACACCACTGAACCTGTGGAGAATGCTTCTGCACAGATGATGCCACAATGTGCAGCCACCCAGCAGACACAAGTGAAACTGAAGGAACAACTGAACCAAACTTCGGCGCAGTCATCCATGGTGTTTGTACAGGAGGAACTTCCCTTCAATCAGCAGCAGGTATGGAGTAAGATGATACATAGCTGTAGACCATTCTGCAAGGAAAGCCACATCCAAAGATTCTTTTGTTTAAGCCTGTGCTTAAATTGGTATCAGATTCACCATTGATATATTAGCATATTTTACAGCACTGTCCAGTGGTTGCTTTCCAGGAGTTTGAAGTAGCACATACATTGTTTTAACTATTTCATAGCTTGAATCATGAGATTCCATTCAAATATTTAGACCACCACTTGGACTTAGTTGAGAGACATTCTTTACTGAAGAGTAAGGTCTTCAAAGGGATATTGGAACAGGCCATTGCATAAACATCTTATGAAATAAACATTCCACCCTGCCCTAAAATCAATTTCTGTCATGGTTTGTTTTTTAAGGACAATCCCAACATCAAGTGTCAGACAAGCCCATCAGGAACAGTGGTGTCTTCAGAGCAGATAGGATTCCTCATTTCTGAAGTGGGTCCCCTCAGCAAATCTGTCAAAGATTCAGTTTCCTCCGTCCAAAGCAAAGGCAGAGAAAGAAGGAGCAACTCACAGAAGGGCAAATCTCCTGGTAAGAATGACAGGTTTTCTGAGTCTGCTAATGCTAATTTATTTCTCGTGGGTGCTCCAGTAGTATGCATGATTGCCCTGAGGTGCAACTAGACAGGGACGTAGGAAAGCCACAAGCAGATCTTTTGACATCTTTAATTTTAATTACAAGCAGTTGTGGAGGTCCCAGATTCGGATCTGGATCATTGTGCTGTGGGATACAGTTGTAAACGTTTTCTCAACACCACTGTCCCAAATCTACATCTTTCTCCTGAATCTATTTGAACTGCTGACAAAAAAACAAAAAACAGGTATAGGTGACATTAAAGACATTGGATTTTGATGTGGAGTTCCAGTTATTTGGCTTATTTGGATTTATTTGCTCAACTCCAAATAAGCCAACTGGTGTTAATGATAGATTCAGGTAGGTTGTTAACGCTAACCAGAGTTCATGGCTAACTGGGGTTTGACACTGATTATAAATGCAGGATAGAAAGCAAGCCACAGTTACCCCCTGGTTACTGCATAGCACATAACCAAGATTAAGGAGTTTGGGGGAGAATGTGGAGATCAGAGAAGAGAGAGTGGAGGATCTTATGACTCACTGGTAATCATTCTTAAGGGGCCTGTACTTGGCTCTGTGAATCCCCAGTTATGAGAATAAACTTTAGGATATTGGTCTGGTTACTATGAAGAACTGGAGCAAGCTACCCAATACACTGCAGCCGTGTGTGACAAAATCCCCTCCTATTACCTGGAGGGGTCTAATTTTTTTCTTGCTGGGAACCATCATGGTGTAGTGGTTAGAGTGTTGGACATGGAACTAGGAGACCAAGGTTCAAATTGCCTTTCTGCCAAAGAAGCTTTCTGGGTGGCCTTGGGATAAATGGAGGAAGGGAGAACAATGTTGCAAACCACTTTTGGTCCCCACTGGGGAAAGCAGGGTGTAAAGAACTTAATCTAATATCTAATGAAATAAAATAAATAAATTACTCCTCGCTAACATAAGCCTGAAATCCTACAGGAGAAAAAACACCTTAACGGGCAAGTGACAGTTTGGGGAGAAATTCAGTGCTCCCTTCCCTCCCATCCCTTTGTCCCCTCCTGAAGGTTGTTTACAAGGGGTAAGTGGTTGTTGCTGTTTTTACAGGTGGCTGCAATGTAAGATGTAAGTCCATAATCCTCCTGGAAAAGGCAAATACTGAAATGCCCTTTCCATTCTTCCTAGATCTACACCTGCTAGTGGATGTGGCTTGCAAACAAGAGCACTTTCCAAAGGAAGAAGAATTAAGGGAGTGAGAACTTGGTGACCAATCTGTGCAAACAGTGAGCAGTGCCTTTCCTGCCAGGAACACTTTGGGAACTTGCTAACCAAATGCTCTTCACCTCTGCTCATTTGTGTTCCACTGATATCAGTCCCACCCATTGTTTTTACTGCCCCTCTTTAGTAGGTCTATATACTTTTTCTGGTCAAACTGTAATAATTATTTTGCCCAAATGATTCATAAGTCAAAAGGGAACCTGGCAAACGAGAAATCCTAACTTTGTTAGGAAGATGTCCCAACTACAGGATGTTTCTTGTTTGGCACTGCAAGGAGCAGCCAGGAGTGGGGACTGTTCACAGTTCATTTGGGGACCATTTGAAGGAGGATCTTTGCAAAAACAAATGCATTTGAAGGTCACAAGATCTGTGGGCTGAATGGGTCATCAGTTCCGGGAAAGACACCCTGGGAAAGATGAGCTCATTTTCTAGATGTTTACACAGAAAAATTGCTTCTTTCTTGTATTTATTCTCCCCCCCCCCCCAATGATAAATATTGTCCCATCTAAGAAAACCGGTGCTGGATATTTTATGTTAATGGAGCATTCTTGTGTTTTAATAATTTCCTTACTCTAGAGATGCTTTATAAGAAATTAAGGCATTTCTTGTTTACTCTCTTAGCTTAAATACGTTTTCATGGGCTCTTTTAACTTGTTTGTTATAACTGTATTTATTGACAATAGATTTTAAAGAACAATAGTTTTGTACTCATACTTATTTGTATGGCAAGGATATGTGTGAATGATGTAGCTTAATGAGAATGTGCTTCCAACTTGCTCACTCGTCTTTTCAGAGTCAGATTACCACAACTGTGGGGAAAAATGGGTAAGGGAACACTTGGAAAAGTGGAGAGAATGGTCAGATCTGTTATCCCTGTCATCTTTCTGCATCTTATAGTTCAGTTACATTCATCATTTCCCAGTACACCCATGAATGGTAGGATGAACCAAAGTCACAGCTGCAAATTGGGCCATAGTTTCATGCAGGAGAGCTGGACCAGAGATTGCTAAATATTTTAAGATCATCCTCAGTCAATCTTCTGAGGCTTTGTTTGTCCCTCTAGAAAAGGCAGACATTCAGCATGCTCTCAATGTAAAATATGTTGCCACATTTAGAGACAATGTTCTTTTGCTGGGTCTCTGAAAGGCTCAGATTGAGTGCTGTCCTGCCTCAAAATAGATTTGTGAAAAGTTTGAACCTGTGACTGAGAATTATCCACATGAATTGAAACATAGAGAAGTTTCGCCTTGGTCATACTTGCACAGGGTTATACTAGTTTAGTCCTTTCTGAATGATAAGCAAGAGTTTTGGGACTAGGACTGCAGTTTTAAAGCTTCATTAGGAAATGGCAGCATATATTGGCTTTCCATAAAATAAGAGGCCAAGGAGCTGGATCTCCTGCCGTAGTGGCTTGACTTTACTGACTCTTGAGCATTTAGAGCCACAGTTAAAAAGGAAAGGACATTCACCAGACATTCACACTGACTAAAGGAATCTGTACAGTATTGCATGAAATGGATGCACCTTCTTAGTGTTTCTGCCGTTTTAGCCCAAATGTATGTAGGTAGTCAGTACACAATAAAGAGACTGCTCCATCCAAGCACATTGTTTGTCTCATTTATTAATCCCAAGGCTAGAGGGACCCGTTTCATTTACACAGAGTGCGGTTCTGCTGAAGTGAAATGGTGAATGTTGTGTGTTGTTTGATATTTCCTCCTCCGGCAAAGAAGGTGTTAAGTGACATAGAAAATGTGTTAAAATGTCTTATAAGATGCACTAAGTTTCTGTTACAGTGGGTATAATGAAAGAGCCTTTATAGCTAACAAATCTGTAACTGACACGCTGACATGGTGCAAGGGAGATGGCTGAATGTTTGGCACTTAGCAAGTTTTTGATGGCAAGTTCCTTCTGTTATCCTAGATGAAGCAATCCTCCAAAAACCTGAATTATACTGGAATATTGGGATGTTGTCATAGAGCTTCTGTACATCACAGAACGCACTGTTTAAGGCTCTGAGGTGCAGTCATGAGCACACTTACTTGGGAGTAAACCCATCGAAATGAGTGGGGTTTACTTCCAAACACGCATAAGGCATGGGCTACATATATTATCGATCCACCACATGCCAAGTTGCGACTTCAGTTTGCAGTCTTGCTCTCTGAAGTCTGACCTGAGAGCGTTACTCACCTAAGTGATGTCAGATGAGGATTGATAGCTGAATTCCAGGTCTCTGACATCAGCCTGACCTGAAATCTTTCTTGAAATGACTGGGGGGGGGGGCCCTCCTAAAACTAAAGGAGCAAGAGTTGAAGTCAAGCCATGGAGGCGCATTGTCCTTCCCACAGCCCAAGACATAACACAGCAGTGAATCAGTCGCTGCTCCAGCGGGGAAGTTACTTTTAGACACTGGCTCAGTGCCACTTAAAGTGCCACCGCCAGCCTGGGACAAAGGCCAAGATTGCGATCTTTGGTTTCCTTTTTTCCCCCCTTCAGCTCTCTGTAGCTTTTCATTTCCATCCCTCACTGCGTTCTGCCCCATTGTTTTTCAGGATCCATGCGGGATCCTGATTTGCATCTGAGACAGAAGAAGTTAAGTGAGGGCTGTGCTTAAATGCAGTTTAGCCGTGGCTCAGGAGAGGGAGACTAGGAGCTCTGAGAACCAGACTGAGGGGGTGGGGTGGTTGCCTTGGGCAGCTCCACCCTCACTTTTGTCAGCAGGTAGAAAGAGCTTGCAGTCCCAGGGGAGGGAGGCAGAGAGCACAAGCGTCCACTACTCCCAGGTTTTAGAGAGCGTGTTTGTTTTATTTTTTTGGCTTCCTTTCTGGAAAGAAAGCTCTTCCACGGCATCTGCAGAACCTTCCAAGGCCACTTCAGCACCCTGGTCACTGAAGGACGGTTACATTCCCTGTTGAAGCAGGCTTCCAAGGCTTGCTTCTGAGTTTGCTGCTGCTGCCGCTGCTGGAGATCTGCGGTTTTCAAACAACTTCTCTCCCACTGCCTGTTTAGATGGCTTGCCGCTTGTCTTTGCTGGGAAAAAGGGAGAGCGTTCTGCTTCAACTCGAAAGGAGCCCTCAGCTAAGCTCCTGGATTCCTAGCAAGCCTTTCTAGGTTGCTTGGGGAAACTACATTTCAGCCACGCCTGGCCCACAAGCTTTCAGTCTGGAGTACATTTCCCCCGATTTAGACTGTGGGATTTCACATTTACCTGTACAGGGGGTTTCTGTGAGTCTCTCCCCTTCCCCCAGTAACCCATAGGTAAGACTCAGCCCATATTTTGATTGATTACTGAACAAGTTTTTTAGTTAGCCTTTGCAGGGAAATGTCCAGCTGTTAACCTAGCCCCTGCGGCTTCTTGCGGTCAATCTATCAACTGTAGCTTTGAAAATTATCTTTTTTCTTCCTTGATCGAACAACCCCTTCAGCCGATAACTGGTGGTGATTTTTCTATGGTTACGGAAATCCTTCGTGAAACATATTTTATGTTTGATGATTGGGATACCCTTCATTTACATTTTTAGTAATGTGCCTCTAAAAACAGAGATATGAGTTCCATTGTTTTGCCCAGGAATGGAATGACACACACAGGTGTACATCTGTAGTTGTTTTTCCTGTTTGGGTCTTTTTAACTTCAGAGAAATTTTTTTAAAAAGAACGTCTTGTTAGTTTAATGAATTTTGGGAGTTACGAGTTGTATTAAAATGACACATGGATGGAAAATTCCAGGCTAGAAAATATATTTTCACGTCTGCAACCAGGTGAGTGTAATATTGGCATTTGAGGTGGGCAGAATTTTGTTTTTAATCCGAAGACTATTGTCTGATTTTTTAAAAAACTAAAAACTGGTTGGTTGTGATAATTACTGAATGGGACTCTCTTCTCACTCGCCATGGATTTTGGTATGTGGATTCAATAGAGGAAAGAAAGAAATTAGTTCGCATTACCCAAAAAAACTCCTGCTTTGAGGGATAAATGGGAACAACAGCTCACTGATCGGACATCAGAAAGGCCGCCTGATATCCGGGGACAGACCCTGCTAGGATACAAACACTGGAGTGGATTGGGGAAAACAGAGTTTGTCTTCCATGGGGAACTGTCTCCCTCTGAACAGCTCTGGCGCTCTTCCCAGAAGGACTGAAAAGCTTTTAGGCCCATATGCTGTCCGTGCCCCCTTCGTTCCACTAACAATGTCTGAATTCATCTGGAGGAGGAGAAGGACCTAATCTGGTGTGGCTTCTGATTCTTGAGGTTTGCACGTGGCGCAAACAAACAGCGAGAGGAAGCGAGGAGAACCTGGAGGAAGGCAATCCAGGTGACTCTGCCCTGCTTCTCATCGGCCCAAGGAGGGCTTTAATCTTCAGCCCTTTTGACTTGTGTTGGAACCTGCTGTCGGGGTGAGGACGCATTCCTGAGCAGTATGTGTGGCCGGAGCGCACTGCTGCAGCTGGGAGCATGAGTGTTGGCCCCCAGCTACAGTTGGCAGTCCTCTGGCCTTGGCTGCTTATGGCTACGCTGCAGGTACGACTGGGCTACTCTGGACTGGCCCTGGCGGCCGCCGTGGAAGCCGACCGATCGCTGGCCCAGAAGGCAATAATTCGGGTGGTCCCTTTCAAGCTGGAGCCCCTCATGCTGGAAGGAGTCTTCGCCAGCGTGGCGGACGTGACCCCAGCAGAAGGGAAGCTTCTGCAGGTAAGAGGTGCTTTATTCTCTCCCGGGGTTGGCTTCCAGATCGCAACAGTCTTTCAGGGCACATGGGTAACTAAATGTCGAAGGCTTTTCTTTCGCCGGCAGCTGCCTGCCTGGGCTGTTTGGCAGGATTGTTTCTGAGAGTCTTTAAAATATATGTGTTGCCTCTTTAAATTATTACTCTTGTGACTGCTGAGTGAGCATCAATCGGCACAGGGGCTCCCAAGGTGACTGTTCACATTCCTCTCTGTGAGTGAAGTGTAAAGGCACTGAATAACAGGTATTCTCTGTTAGACTATTTATTTGGGGTCCCCCTCCATGCCTGTCATATTCAAAAATCACTTTTCTCTGTTGTTTTTTTAAGATGTAAAAACTGTGCCCAAATTCTCACTTTAAATCTTATTGATTTTTCCCTGTCCCGTAGACATATATGTTGTGGGGTCATGGCTCAGTGGCAGAGCGTCTGCTTTGCATGCAGAAGGTCCCACATTCAGTTCCTGGCATCTCCATTTAGAATGGTCAGATAGTAGGTGATGTGAAATGCCTCTGCCTCAGACCCTCGAGAGCTGCTGCCGGTCAGAGTAGACAATCCCTGGCTTTGATAGGCCAAGGGTCTGACTCAGTAGAAGACAGCTTCATGTTTACCCCAAGAGCCATTTCCCAAAATTGATGGCCAGGCATCTTTCAATTCTGTGTTTCCATGAGACATTAACTTCAGTCATGGGGTCTTTCATTGTGGAGATGAGCAAGAGAAAGTTGCTCTGGTGAGCTTCCCACAGGCCGTAAGAGCAAGAGCCAGTCAGGTAATCCAATGCCACTCATCATCTCTTGTGGAGTTCAATTTATTGTGATCAAGCGCAGCTGCTGGGTTGTCTACGTGTGCCATCTTGCTTTGCAACCTGTGACTCACCTCGCAGGGTCCTCACATGACTTGAGTTAATTGTTCTCCAGCCGAGAAACACAAAGCCCAATCAATGCCACTTTCTTTCTTTCTTTCTACCAATTTCAGTTTGGAACTGTTTTCAAGTTGCAAATTGCCTGCAGCAGCCATGTTGGTTGGCCTGAAATAGTAACTCACTTGCAACAACTAAAATCTTCAAATGGGGTGTGTGTTAATCATGGAGTTTATTTCTTACTACATGGCACTATGGGTCAACATTGGGATCTAGGGGCAGGAGGGCTAAGACTGCAACTCACCAAGAACAGGAGAAAGTGGATGTAATCTGTTGCGGTTTCTTACAAAGATTTAACTTGGCCTTGGAAAATAGACTACAGTAGACTTAGAAGAGTGTAGCTCTTCTTAGGGTTGCACGGTTGGTGGCCTCTTCTTTTGGGAAGGACCCACAGCTCACTGATTGATCATGTGCTTTGTTTGCAGAAGATCCCAGGAACATTTCCCATTTTAAAGCTCAGGTAGCAGGGAATGGGAGAGGAACTGCTGTTGACGGGGGCCATGGTTCAGTGGTAGAGCAGTTCCTTGGCATGTGCAAGGTCCCAGATTCAATCCCCGGCATCTCCAGGGGGGGGGGGTAAGGTAGTAGGGGATGTGAAAGACCTCTACTAGAAATCCTGTAGAGCCGCTGCCAGTTTGAATAGACAATACTGACCTTGATGGACCAATGGTCTGATTCAGTATAAGGCAGCTTCATGTGTTCATGTGCCTGAGACCCTGTCTTCAGTCAGTGTGGACAATACTGGTCTATATGAACCCGCTCAGCATAAGGCTGCTTCAGATATTAGATGATTTTATTTGACAATATGGGAAGGATGGAAAAGATGGAGAAACACCTGAGCAGTGTTCTGTTCCCTCTAAGTTGAGTTAGTGTGAGCTAGCTCACAGTTTTTTAGCCTCTGGCTCACACATTATTGTCTTAGCTCAGGAAGGATGGCTCCAAACTAATTTATGCAGTAGCCAAATCGCTCGCTCACAACCTAAATGCTGGTAGCTCACAAAGTAGAATTTTTGCATACAAGACTCCACAGCTTAGAGGGAGCATTGCACCTGAGCTATCTCTTGTAATCTCATCTGGCACATTTCCTCCTTGTTCACAGTCTATGCTGGATGGAGATCTCATGCTAATTTCTGTAAACCATGAATGTCATAACAACATGGTGCCTGATGGTTAACATGCTGTCCCTGGATTCAGATCCTTGCTTATGGACTCAGGAGGTTGCTTTGGGCAAATCACTTCCATTCAGTTCCCACTATCTAAAACGGGTCTTATGATGATCTTACCTGACAGAGGTAAATAAATGTATATACCCTAGGATTTTGCCTGATCATCAAAAGCAAGATTGTCACTGTGAAAGGTGGATTCACGCATTGCGGAGTGCACAGGTTGGGTCCAGGGTCCCTGTGTAATGCTTGAGCTGTGAATGGGACAGTCAGCCATAAAGCAACAAAAACAAACCAGGCCTCTGGTGCAGAGTGATAGAGAGAGGAAAGAGGAGGTATGCTGTAGAAAGGATTTAGCTGAGCAAAGAAATGTAGATGGCTCGGGTAAGCAATCCAAGTCACGTGCTACTGGGAGAGACATCCCCTCATTGATACATGCTGGTGATTGTGAAATTTCTTTCCATCTCCATCCATCAAGCTGATCCCCATTTGGTGTTGAATGCATGCCTCCCACTGCTGTGAGAATCTCCTCTTCAGAGCTGAGGAGTGGGGAAAGGTGGCAGAGGAACAACTGAACTCTGATGGTCCCCACAGCTAAGTGGTGTGGTTTCCCTACCAGCAGAGAAAGAATATATTGTCATTAATAAAAATTATCTTACTGCCTTGAAACACATGCAGTCTTTTGCACCCACACACCATGTTACAAGGACACTTCCAGGATTCCATACTTATTTACATCCCTTTTCTGTTCCCAGTGCAAATGAAGGTGAACACTTTATAGCTGTTATCCCTTGCAGTCCATGGTCTTTGTGTGGCCTCAGTAAGTTTTGCAATTCTGCTGGATTAGCCCATACAATATCTGTATGCGAGTTTAAGGCTGGACAATTGGCCGGCCTTCACAATGTCCATTTGAAAGGGTTCCGAAGGCCAATTGTACTTTGTGCCAGAAAACCCACTTATGGGTTAATAATTATACAGGTTGGCAGTAAGGAAATGCAGACAATGGACATGGGAAGTGAAAGATATCCATTTAAAAGTTTATGACCCGTTGGGTTTGGGACAATTAGGAGGTATTTAAATATCAGGTCAAATGAAATTTTAGTGGCAGCAGAGGTCAGCTGCTCAATTGGTATTCTCTTAGTATTGTGAGGTCACCATGATTTATTAGTATCCACACTACTTTTGCAAGAAATATTAAGGACATTCTACTAAAGCACCACCTGAAGGAACAAATCAGAATGGTGTTCCTTCCAACTGTGTAACCATCAAAACATATTAAAGAAAAACAATGGGGCACTCCAGAACAGTAGGGTTCAAAATCAAGGACTTTTGTGGATTTTTAAAGGAACGCACATCTTTATTGCAGTGGGACTAAAGTCCCAGGTGGAGAAGATCCTCTTTTCTGTACCAACATGTGTGATCAGCAGTTGTTTTATATGTACGTAACTGAGAATGTAAGGCAGAGACCTGGAAGAGGTGGATCTTGACTCCACCAACAAAATACAATGGTTATTTATGCCGTCACACTGAATGATGCCCCAGCCATAAGCTGGGCTGATCAGTGGAAAGGGCTGTGCTTCTGTAGAGTCACTGGAACAGATGGAGGGGAGGGCTGGATAGCCCAAGCTTCTGTACCAAGGAGATGGTGGGTAGAAAGTTTAACTCCTTTAACCATTTGTAAGACAGTCAAAGTGTCTGGTGGTGCTGAATGTGTTCCAAGCATTCTGGACCATGGCTTGGTTTGGTGTTCCTGGTCAACCATATGCACCTAGAAGTGAGCAGAAGAAGTGTGACCTTTGATTACCTGGGACTCCCGGCAGAGTTTGAGGGTTTGTTGAGTCTCCTTCTGGATCATCTCAAGAGATGTTGTGGGGGGACTGTTTTCCCCTGGTTCTGTTTTCATAGAATCATAGAGTTGGAAGGGATCTCCAGGATCATCTAGTCCTACCCCTGCACAATTCAGGAAATTCACAAATACCTCCTTTCTTCTGGACGGGGCAGTTCCACAGCACAGTGTAGTCTGACTGGTCTTGTGTGCTTGGGAATTATTCTGCAGGATCATACTTTGTCCATGGTATTGTTTAATGTCTATAATTAGCTCCCTGTGGAAGATCATTCATTGGTTTGGAGACGGGTACCATCAGACTCCTAGGGACCCAGTGTTGGAAGAGCCTAATTCACTAATTCATTCTTGGTATCTATAGATCAGAAGAACAGCCTTTCATGGGATGGCTTTCCTTGTTAATCAGTTAAGCTATGGGTTAAGAACTTTAAAAAAAAAAAGCCAAAGAGGGATGATCTTATCCAGCAGTATCAACTGATGATACATTACATCAAAATAACCATTCTCTAAACACTGTTTTAATAAGAGGAGTGATAAAACAGAGATCAGTGGGAGCAAGCGATTCATAAAACCAGAGAGGCTGGTCATTACTCTGAAAGTTTTAATTGTGGTAAGGAAAAAAAGGATGAGCCCTCTGTCAAATCAACCAGTGGTCTTCAATGACCCACTAAGCTGCAAGCGTGCAACATCATATGGCATTCAAGTCATATGACACAAGAGTGAGAGGCAGAGTTCTGAACTCAGTAGTTTCAAGGACGGGAGCGTGGGCAAGCTGGGGACGGGATAGGCAGGCTGGGTCTGAGGAGGGTATACTGCAGGGGTCATTTGGGGGGGACGCGGGGGGACGCCATCCCCCCGGGTGAGGTGCGGGAGGGCGGGGCCTGGAGCTCCCTGCTGGTGCCCGCTGGAGGTCGCCGCCGGCTGTGGGGAGGACACACTTCCGGTGATGTCAGGGGGTGTGGCATATGCTAACGAGTTATGCTAATGAGTCCCCCTAGCTCTTTTTCTACGAAATGACCCCTGGTATACTGTAGTGCCAAGCAAGCCCAAGGGTCAGAGTGGTGGAGGAAACCACCACTGAGTGACCTCGCCTCACATCTTTCTTTCTGTGTTGATGCTATACGTTGGCAGCAGGACCTTCTAAAAGGCAGCAGCAATATGGCAGCTCTGGCCTAGCAGGTGGAGCTCTGTGACCTGTGCCTGTGGATCCTGACCTCTGGGTTGAAGTAAATCCTGCACTGAACATATTATTATTATGAAATTTCTATCCCACTCCATTTACCGCAAGCAGGACTCAGGGCGGCGTACAACATATAACATACATCAGTACATAATAAAATAAATGCAATACTATTAATAAGATACATATATACAATTAAACTTCAGTACCATTCAGTCATTAGATGTACTGTTTGATGGTGGCTTACATCCATCTCACAGACAGCTGGGATGGCTGGCATACAGTCCATATTCCACTCCAAGGGAAGATCTTAACCAGGCGAGAGTGCTGAATAAAGTGTGTGTGGGGGGGGGAGAAACCCGGGAGGTCACAGATATCTCTCTATCGACCATATATGCCTGGTGGAACATCTCAGGAACTGAGCCAAGTCCCTCAGGGCCCGGATCTCACTCAGAAGAGAGTTCCACCAGGCTGGGCCTGCTCCGGATCAATGGCACATTTACTCTGCAGGCAAGGAATGTGTTTGATCTCTTTTTAGGTGAAAAAAAAGTTGTAGGTATCCCCTACAGCCCCTTTCCCCTAGTTCAAGGACGTTTCCTCCGATCAAATCTCGACATTGCTTCCAGTGTTCCGGATCTCTGGGATGAGTGCCTTCCACCCTAAAAACATCTTCCCCCCCCCCTCAATTCTGTACCATAAAACCCTATCATATATAAAAACCTATACATGATTATTTGTATACCTTATTTATTTATTTAACTTCATTTATACCTCAGTAGGAACCCAAAGCGGCCTACATCGTTCCCACCTATACCTCCAAATTGTTCCCACCAGCAGTCAGACAGGACACTGTGGACCAGATAAAGAGTCCATCCTATCTTCAGTCCAATTATGATCCCCTCACTGGTTAGGTCGCCATGGCTTGAATGAGACTGAAGACCTTAGGGGGTGGAATCCTGCAGCTCATCCAATATGGTGTGCTTTTTCTGTGTTGGTTCTGTGGCAGAATGTGCTCAGCCCAGCATTCTGTTAGTACCCTGTCGGTCTATAGATCCTGGACATTGTTAATCTTCTGGGATAGTGCCCCACATTGGCTCGGCCACCAAAGAACCCCTTGCACGTCTGCCCTAAGTGTGGAACCGTTATGTGGTAGAGAGGCAGCCAGACAGTTCTTCCTCTCACACAGGTCTCTCTGACCTTTTGAACTGAGCCCCGAGAGAAACAAAATGGGGGCTGTGTGCCAACCAATTATTTAACACAGTTCACACTCATATAATCTGAACATACACACACACAAATTTATTTATTTATTTAATATCCCGCCCTCCCTGCACAAGCAGGCTCAGGATGGCTTATGGAACATGTGTGCGTGCGTGCGTGCATGTGTGTGTGTGTAGTAAGAGGTAAAGGTTCCCCTTGCTCAAAAGCCAGCCAAATCCCACTTTAGGGATGTGGTGCCCATCTCCGTTTCCAAGCCGAAGAGCAGGATATGATTAAAACACAAAATTTAAATAAAACACACAGCATAAAATCATAGGTGCCAGTAACATAAGTGCTGATAAACGGTGGTGGCATTCTCTTGGCATCCAACTAATCAGCTGCCACATAGACTGAGTTCTTGCCAGGTTGTTAGTTATGACGTTAGTGCTGATGTTGGGGCCAGGGCCACAATATTGGGAGGCAGCACCCTCGTCAAAAGCCTGGTGGAAGAGCTCCGTTTTACAGGCCCTGCAGAACTGTAAAAGGTCCCGCAGGGCCCTGATGTTATCCTGATGTCATTATGTCAAAGACAGAGAGGGAGAGCGAGAGAGAGAGAGCGCTTCAGTGCTAAATGTTTAGTTACAGTCCCCACCTGAGAACTCTACCATCTCATTCTTGTACATTTGAACCAGGTCTGTTTGTCAGGCTTCGGCTCCTCCTTGTCAGAGAAAGAATCTAAAGGCTCAGAGGAGGCTTCAGACCCGGAACAATCCCAGGAGGCAGCACCCAGAGCATCCTTGAGAACCTCCCTTCAGTGTTCAAGAAGAGCCCCGAGAGACTGGGACATCTTTCTCACCTTGGGAAGTGGCCCTGTCCTCCTCCCCAGATTCAGAATGTGCTGCTCCAGAATAATCTGCCACTGCAAATGCCTCTCCTCAACTCCCCGGTTGAGTCTTGAGAGAGTAAGATGCATCCCAACTCCATTGGACACCCGTCTCTAGTCGAGCGCAGGCTGTGGCTCCCTTCAGTTTCCAGCCATCTCTTCCCAAGAGGCAGGGACTGCGACAGGCACCTCACTGCAGGACGGCTCAAGCCCTCCATCAGCTCCCAGCTTGTCTGGATTCAGCCCAAGGGATCTTGCAATAGTCTGTGGATACTTCAGGGCACTGCTCTGCCAACCCACCCCGCAGACCTCGGGTCAGAGCGAGACACTCGATCCGATAAAGTTTGCTTCCAGTCTGAAATGATTAGCAAGAAATTCAAGAGCCTGGCAAATACTTTTACTTCATGGCTCCAGATCCAGTTTGCTGCTCAGGAATGTTGATCCGTATGAAGTTTCATTCCTTTCCTCATTGGGGGGGGGGCATGATGGTTAATTCGGGTCAAATCTCCATAATAAGAGCTTCAAATGAAAAGGTAACATGAAAGGCTCAGGAGCCAATCCCCTAACTATCCTTGCCCCCCTTGAGGATTCCAGCCACTCCTTATTTACACAGCCCATTCCCTCCTCTTTGTGGGGACATGTGCACCCCTCATAGGCCCATCGACAATGGGGATGGCAGAATGCTCCTCAGCTCCCTGGATTCAGAGATATTTCTAAGATTGCCAACTCTGGCTCAGGAAGTTCCTGGAGATTTAGGGGCAGTGCTTGGGGAGAGGATGGAGCTCAGCAGGAATGTGAAGTCACAAAGTCCACCTTCCAAAACTGCCATTTCTTCCGAGGGAACCCATCTCTGTAACTTGGAGATCAGCTGTAATTCTGGGAGAACATGGAGGCTGGTAACCCTATCAGTAGGATTGACACCAGTTCTTCCGCAGCCTCTTGCAGCCACTCAGCAACAGCCCTGGTGTGCAGGTTGCTGGGAAAGTGAAAGTCTTGTGTGCTGTTGCTAGAGAATCCAGCAAGTAGGGGTAAGAAGGAGAGAAAAACTCAAAGAAGAAATAGGGGAGGGGGAATGACTGAGAGATGAGCCTGTAGGTTGTGCAAAGAAGAGAGCTTGGACTATGGGAGTAGAAGGGGGGAATGAAAAGTAAGAAACACTAGGTTAAAAATAAAGCAAAACTGCTGGGGGGAATGTAGCAGGGCTGTCCTTGGGAGGTCACCAAAATGGCCCTTTGAGTTTCTTTGGCTTGCAGTTCACTCTCAGGTTGCACTGACATAACAACAGAGGCCTCTACCAGTCTCGGATCTTCATACCTGGCTAAGCGCTCTTAATCCAAAGCTATTTATGACAATAGTGTCAGTATTTGTTAAATTAAAAAGTGGGAGGTGATGGAATTTGATTATACCCAGAATCCAATGTCCTGCCTTCTCCTTGGGCCTGGTGCAGACAGGCAATGGAGCCAGCCTTGAATGTCTGGATTTCGGGCTACCATCCTCCAGGTAGAGAGTTCTCTCAGAATTACAACTGATCTTCAGACTACAGTTCCTGTGCAGGAGATGGCAAGGTTGGAGGGTAGACTCTATTGCATCAAATCTCTGCTGAGGTCCCTAATTGCCCCCAACTTTGCCTTCCCCAGGATCCTCCCCCAAATCTTTAGGAATTTCTCCAGCTGGATTTGGCAAGCCAGTGCCTGGTTATGGTATTGTACACCACTGTCACTCACCACCAACCTAGGTTAAACCAGACAGGCTCCTAAACTCCCTTTGAGGATTCAGGTTTGAAAATTAGGTCCCCTCCTGGACAACTCTGTGCATGCCTCTGAGGTCTTGCTTTGGTTTCTCTGCTCTGGTTTTCTTGGCATGTTCATTCCTGTCGTGATAATGCATGGACCCCCTGATGGTTAGCAATTACTGTTACTGGAACACCACTGGGGGGAGGAAGTATGTCCTCCACGCAACCTGAAGATGACAGTCTTTTGAATCCTGGGTTCAAAGCCCCTGCTACTTCCACAAGCTCCTCTTGATTCTGGGCTGGTGACCATGAGACCTGGATGGCCCAGGCTAGCCCAATCTTGTCAGATCTCGGAAGCTAAGGAGGGTCGGCCCTGGTTAGTGCTTGGATGGGAGACCACCAGGGTTGCTATGCAGAGAATGGCAATGGCGGACCACCTCTGAAACGTCTCTTGCCTTGAAAAACCCTCCAGGGTCACCATAAATTGGCTGTGGCTTGACGGTACTTTCCACTGCCACCCATTAAACTAGATGGTCCCCCTCAGAGAGACTGGATGGCTTTGGCGCAGGGCTCCCCTGTGCCCTGTGTGATGTTTTCCCTTCCTTCCCTGGTCTCCCAAACACCTTCACCCCTCTCTCCTTACCACCCGACTGCGTAGAGCTGCCAGCCCCAGCTTGCAAAAAATCTTGGAGATCTGAGGGTGGTGATTAGGGAGGGGGCTCTGGAGGAATGAAATACCATAGAGATCACCCCCAAAGTCACCATTTCCTCCCAGGGAACTGACTCTGCAATCTGGAGATCAGTTTTAGGGTGCGTTCTGACGGCTCTTTAGATCCGCGCGAGGCACAGGTGCCTCATAGATTTAAGTGTAACGTCCAGACATCAACATCTGGGAAACGTCCGTCTTCCGTGAGCATCCCGTTTTGCTGCACCTTGGAGCCGTACTAAAAAGATACCACTTTCAATCTGGAGTTTTCGGTTCTGACGGGCCACTCGCGGATTTCCCCCCGTCTGATCGTTCCAGCGTGCAATTAAAAATGGCACCCGTTTGGGGTGGTCTGACGTCAGACCATCCTCAACGGGCACAATTTTTTTTTAAAAAAATCTTGATTCTGCGCATGCGCAGATAAACAAGACTGCGATATCATGCATATGTGCATGTGCAAAAAGTTTGTAAAAACCCCACTGCGTGTGCCTCCTTCAGTGAACCCCATCTAGACAATCCACAGCGGAAGCAGCGCGCCGGATCAAATTTGAGCCGGCATAATGGTGGGATTAGCTGTCCATCTGAACGCACTCTTAGTTCCAGGGGGGAAAACCCAGACCCACACAATGGCAACCATACTACTGTTTGCGTGTGTGTGTGTGTATCCACTTTACTTTTTAAAAAATTATTTATTTAACAACATATCTCCCAATCTTCATCTCAAGAGTCTTCAGTCAAGATCACAAAAAACTGAAAAACTGAAAAACCGAAAAACGGAGCTTTCAGCTCTACAGACAGGATCTCTAATGCCCAAGCAAGAAGCACTCAAAATGTATCGGGAAGCCAACCGATGGCTTCTCACCTTCCCCTCCTTCCATATGCGTTAACAGTATCTGTTAACACACGAGGTGTGTGGCATGAGGGCTATTTGTACTGTACCGGGGGCCCGGAGGGACTGAATCCTTGCTCAGCCAAGAAGCTTGCTGGGTGACCACAGGAGTGTTGCTATCTCCCCTACCTCGTAAGATTGTTGTGAGCTCTGCAATGAGATGCCTACCTTGCCCTGAGTTCCTCAGAGGCTATGAGCGCAACAAATAATCTGCATTGTTATTGAAGACCATAAGGGGGATCGTCAGACGTGGGACCCAATCTGCCTGCTTGGCAGTGTGCAGGATCTGAGCAAGAACACTGTTATGCAGGAGGACTTGGTAGCAGATCGTGCCCTGAGCTCCTTGACAGAGACATCGTTTGGGCAGTGTCCCGCGTGTGGCCAGCGTTTCTGCCACCCGCCCGAATGCGTTCTCCTCAGTCATAAAAACCAAGCGTCCATCACCCGCAAATATGTGTGACCTGATTTCCTTATCTTCACTTTCCACACAATACCGAGGACTCCATTGCAGCCCGTTGCCTCCCTCCCTCCCTTGTGCTGTTCAAAACCGCACAGGACTGGCTGCTTCCGGTTTGCTGCTCCTCAGCTCTGCACTCATGTCCAAAATAAAACAACCTCCAGAACCCCCCCCCCCGCACCTTCCTCGGCTTGCTGTAAAACAGGAGAGCAGACCAAAAGTGCAACGGGAGGAGAGGTCTGGCCTAGCAGGCAGCTCACACCTCGCCACAGAACACCGGAGCCCATTTTCAAAGGAAAGCAGTGCTGCCGCTGGAAGAGCATGAACGGGCAGGTGCAAATATTCCTCACATTTTTTTCCTGCTCTCGTGTAACAAGTCCTCTTTCGAGACTAGAACTGCGGCTCCGAGTTAGATTTCCAGCTGCTTTTGCAAATACCGAAGTGCACAAAAACCAACGGGCCAAAGAATGTCTGAACACGCAGTGCATTTGCGTTTTGCAAGATCAGCAAGAGACTGAACACGCTTGCCCATCGGAAGGCTGAGCACAGCGAGGGTCCTTACACCGAGACAGGCAAAGGCAGACCCCCTCTGTTTGCCTCTTGCCTTCAAAAACCTATGGGCAGGGTTGCCAGCCTCCAGGTGGTGCCTGGGGATCTCCTGGAATGACAACTGATCTCCGTGTGACAGGAATCAGTTCACCTGGAGAAAATGGCTGCCTGGAAAGTGAGCTTTGTGGTATTATACCCCACTGAAGCCCCTCCCCTCCCCCCCCACCCTCCTTTCCCAGCTTGGACCTGGCAACCCTACCTATGGGGTGGCCATTAATCAGTGGCAACTTGACGGCACTTCCCAGTCCTGTGCCTACTTCCTGGAGGGTAAATCCCAGTTAGTTCATGCACAGGGCCAGCCTGTGAGGTTTCAGTCCAGAGGCTTACTGGGATGTAAATGCCCCTGAATCCAGTGAGACTTATGTCCAAGTAAAAGGTTTTTGGATTTTTACTATCCCTGAGGGGGTATAGAAAAGGGCAGCCCAAAAGATCAAGGGAGTGGAGCATATTCCCTATGGTGAAAGGCTGAAACACTTGGGGCTTCTCAGTCTAAAGGTAAAGGTAAAGGTTCCCTTGCTCGAAAGCCAGTCAAATCTGACTCTAGGGTTGCGGTGCTCATCTCCGTTTCAAAGCCGAAGAGCCAGCGCTGTCCGAAGACGTTTGTGGCCGGCATGACTAAACGCCAAGGCGCACGGAACGCTGTTACCTTCCCACCAAAGTGGTCCCTATTTATCTACTTGCAATTTCTTGCTTTCGAATTGCTAGGTTGGCAGGAGCTGGAACTAGAGATAGGAGCTCACTCCGTCATGCGGCACCCGGGTCTCGAACTGCTGAACTACTGACCTTCCACAGCCTGCAGTTCAGCGTCTTAACCACTTGAGCCACCGCAGCTTCTCAGTCTAGGGAAAAGCTAAATAGAGACTGGTGGGGATTCTAAAATGGTGCTTACTGTGGCCAAAAGTAGGTATGGAGAACTTCTGTCTTCTTCTCTTGGAATACTAGAATTTGGTCACCCAATGGAACTTAATTCAGGACAGGCTTCTGGAGCGGTTCAAGATGCTGATGATGAGAAGGTCCCAGGTTTAGTCCTCAGCATCTCCAATGAAAAGAATCAGGCAGCAAGTGTCATGAAAGTCCCTGGAGACCCTGGAGAGCTACTGCCAGACATTACCAACTTGATATATCAGTGGTCCGAGACACCTTCATGTGCGAAAGCCCTGCTTTTGTGCTTTCCCAGGAACATCTGCCTCGCCACAGCTGGAAGCAGGATGCTGGGAAAGACTGATCCTTGGCTATGCAAGGTCTCTGAACACCCACTCTAAGCAGAATCAGACACATTCTCCCCTCTCCCCACTAATTTGGTGTGATGGAGATTTGGAATTAACAGTGTTTCTTTCAAGTTGCATGTAACTCTCCATGAATAGGTTGGTTGGGTTTTTTTTATTAAAGCCACTGTTTCAATTAAATATCAGATCGTAAATAATGCAGGCAAGCAATTGCATCATGGTGCATTTCTTAGGGTTCTGGAATCCTACTGTGCCTTTGGCCAGGGAGGCCAGACGTGCGTGATGTTTACTGGGAAAGTGGTGTGTGAATTATACCTCCCCACACTGGGACCAGGCTAGCCTGATCTCGTCAGGTCTCAAAAGCTAAGCAGGGTTGGCTCCAATGTTCCCTCTAAGCTGAGTTAGTGTGAGCTAGCTCACATTTTTTTAGCCTCCGGCGCACACATTTTTGTCTCAGCTCAGGAAGGATGGCTACAGAGCAAACTAATTTATGCAGTAGCCAAATCACTTGCTCACAATTTTAATGCCGGTAGCTCACAAAGTAGAATTTCTGCTCACAAGACTCTACAGCTTAGAGGGAACATTGGTTGGCTCTGGCTAGTATTTGGATGGGAGACCTCCAAGGAATACCAAGGTCCCGACGCAGAGGAAGGCCATGGAAAACCACCTCTGGAGGTCTCTTGCCTCAAAAACCCTGCCAGTGTCATCGGTGACTTGATGGCAGTTTCCACCATACTCCGTAGCCTCGGCTCCCTATCTGAAAAAGAGCTGCTGTAAGGAGGACTGGCAAGGGGTAGAGTGGAAGATCATAAACGGATTTTTATATTATAGTCATTACTTAAATGATGGTTAATCCACAGCCTTAACGAGAAAACCTCTAGCTTTTTTGCAAATCGCTGCATGCTTGTGTGGTCAAATCTGGTCTCAGGGTAATGAAAAGAAGCAAGATCTGAAGAAGGAAGCTGGCCAAGGCGCTTTGCCAAGCAGCTGCGCCCAGCGGTGTGATCCAGGATCCCTTCCACTTTCCCAGAGGATGTTGGGCTGCAGCTATCTGCATGCAACCCAGCATTCAGTCTTGATCTTTAGAGGCCCTTGGGCACAATGTGGATCCTTCCTTCACAGCTCCCTAACTCTCCTCCCAACCATGGGTAAATCCCCTCCAACCCTGTTCCCCTCATCATTCAACACCACCTCTCCCCCAAATCGCAGCCGTCTTCTTCCAAAAACCATAACTACCTTGCAGGGAGCAAAATGTTACTTTCTTTGAGCCTCACTGGTGCCAGTTGGTCTAAAAAGAAAAAGAGAGGGTCGCTGTCTTGTTGGAGCAACCTCTTGATGTTGGCACTGCTCCGTGCTTGTTGCAAAGGATCCCAAGATATATTGTTTGGATCACACTCCACTGTGTACCAACCTATACCAAGCCAGATACTGTGGTCTATCTCTGTTAAATAAGCACAATCAATGTTCCCTCTAAGTTGTGGAGTCTTGTGAGTAAAAATTCTACTTTTGTGAGCTACGGGCATTAAAGTTGCGAGCGAGCGATTTGGCTGCTGTGTAAATTAGTTTGCTCTGGAGCCCTCCTTCCTGAGCTAAGGCAAAAATGTGTGAGCCGGAGGCTAAAAAACTGTGAGCTAGCTCACACTGACTCAGCTTAGAGGGAGCACTGAGCACAATTATGGAAGATAGGGGGTATGGTCTCTGTTGTCCCCTGCTATGTGCAGAAACCATGGCATCTGTGTTGGCAATTGGAACGCGCTGAACTTGACCAAGTTATTAGGGCTTGGTTTGGATTCTGGAGCCGTCCCCAAAATGTATAATGCAATAAAGCAGAGCCCTGAAAGCCCACAAAGAACCGAGTATCTCTCCCTCTACACTGAAAAAATTCATCTGGGATTCAGGTCAAAGCTTTCGAGGGTCAGAGGTGTGCCTGAAAGGTAGCCTCTGTGCCCCCTGCACCTCTTACTGCAGAGATGGGGGGAGGCCTCCATTCCCTGGCTCCTTCTGGGCGTGCTCTGGGCCTTCCTTCCTTCATCAGGGTTGCGGAGAGACATTCCAATCCCCCGTTTGCCTATAAAACGATTTCTTTTGTCGGTGGGAAATTTTTGCAGGGTGTGATCACCAAGGCAAAATAAAGGACTCCTTTGAAGTGCGGGCAAGTTACTTAGCAAGCCCCTGGGGGTGAGAATCCGATTCCTCCCTCTCTGAGCAAGGCAGGCCTGTCTGTACAAGCTGCAGGAGCTGAAGAAGCAAGCAAATGGCCCACAGCCACAGCACAGGAGGTTCGGGGCCTCTGCCAACAGCAGACTCCCAAGATTTCTAGCGAGAGCACCATCAACTCCACTCAGCGCACCTGCTGGGGGAAGCCACACACCCCCCAGATCCAAGGTGCACATGTTACCAGAGACAACCCCACACACACACACACATCTCTGCCTGTCTGCACCAGGCACTCTGCGCCACCATCTGCATTTGCTCTGTATTTTAGGGCCTTTATTATGGGGAGCAGGGCCCTGAAAAGGGCCAGGGGCTTCAGGAGCCAGCCCAGGACTTTTATTTTTGAGGGTCATCAAGGAAGCCAAGAGTCAGGCAATCCCAGGATCCTGCTGCCAAATCCCAGAAGATGCTTGGACTTGTGACTCAGTTGCGGCATTGCGAGTGATTTGGGGATTGCATGCCGGTTGGCTAGGGATGGACAAGGGAGGGCTGCTTAAAGAGACCCAACACACTGCCCAAAGGGATATGGGCTGTCTTATAATGGCCTGGGAACTTAATTTGGACCAGCCGGGAATTTGTTTTCTATCCCTAGACTGAGCTTCTGGAAAAGGTATGTTTGTGAGAGAGAGAGCTGTGCCTCTGAGCATGTACAGAATGCTTCACCCCTCCACACACAATAATAATAGAGGGTTGCTCTTAGGTTCCTGAGACAATGTATGCAAAACTTGTGTACATTGTAATGTGCTTTTAAAATGCTTATTATTGTAATTATGCTTTCAGGGCTCTTTTTGTAGAAAAAGCCCAGCAGGAACTCGTTAGCATAATAGGCCACACCCAATAGCTGAAACTCATTAGCATATTAGGCCACACCCCTGACAGCACAGCTCCTTAGCACATTAGGCCGCAGCCCCATGTTACCAGAAGTGTGGTCATCCAGCCACACCCACCTTTTGCTTCTTATTCTGTTTACCTTGTTTGTTGTCCAAACCCAGGGCTTTTTTGTATCAGGAACTCCTTTGCATGTTAGGCCACACACCCCTAATGTAGCCAATCCTAATGCGTTTCTGCTGTTGTGTGTGGCCTATTATGCTAATGAGTTCCTGCTGGGCGTGGCCAGCTCGGGAGCCAGCCGGAACTCCGTTCCTGTGTGTTCCTGCCCAGAAATAGCCCTGCTTATTATGAATAATTATAAAGCAGTCTGCTGCAGCACACCAAAGGTCCAACAACCCATTTCCATCTAGAGATTCCAATGAAAAGCTAACAAGCAAGGCATGAAGGCCCCTGTATGTAGTGGTATACTGTCCAGGGGCACCTTAAAGACTAACACAAATTCATTACGTCCATGTGTATCTGACGATGTGAACTCTGACTCACGAAAGTTTATGCTGGAATAGACACTGTTAGTCTTTAACATGCCCCTGGACTCCTGTTTAATTTTGCCGCAACTCGGCTTGCCAGCTTTCAGTAAGAGGTTTAGAGGGTGGCATGAGGCTTAGAGGGTGGAAACATGCAAATGGTGGGAAACAGGTGTTGCGGCAACACAGCACTGTCACTTGCAGCACAAAGCAGAAATGACATCATCACATCACAGTGATGAGGAATCCTAGAGCGTCACAACATTATGCAATCACTTCCAATTTTGCACCAGAAGTGACATCGTGGCGGTGCCTATTCCCCTTCATTATTCCCCGACAGCTCTACTGAGTGGTAATGGGCACCCAGGTGTTCTGGGAAGTCTCTTCCTCTATAGTGAGAGACCCGGTCCCCTTATGATTGGCTATAGAATTATTTAAACTGTCGTATTTTCACCACTGATGGACTGACCTCCACAGAGTTGTCTACCCTCCTTGGAAAGCCATCGAAGCCCGTGGTCATCATCTCAAGGCCTCATGGGACCAGGAAAGAATGAGGACTTGAACCCAAGTTCATCCTGGTATTCCTTCCACTGACCGTCCTTTCTACCTCTGAGGCCCTTTTGGGCCTTGGAATGGTATCCCAAATAATCCTCTCTTCCTTCTAAGTGTGCCTGAACCACTTGGAGCCCCCAGGCCAGCCAAATGGGACTCCCTTCCCTGGCTGAGAGAGTCACTCTTGCTTGGGCCTCTGCAGTCCGAGTGCCAACTCTGGCTCCGCCTTTGGTGTCGGCATCTCTCTGAGGTGTGTTGGAAGGACTCCAGGCGAGCAAGGAAGGTTTCTTTGATAATATCTGACGGGCGGGTAAGAATTTCGGGCAGGCGGCCAAGGTACACATTGCCTGTAATCGTTAACTCAGTCTGTAAACAGTTCAAACGGCACTGGAGAGGCCATCAGCTATTACATTAGCAGGGTGACTCTTTTTTCATCTTCCCGCTCCCAAGGCAGCCTTTGCGAAGGGCTGCTCCTGCCGCAATGCTTGGCGCTGAGGGCCTGCAGGCAGGGCGGACAGAAGGCAGGCCCTGCTTGGCCAGACAAAGCAACAAGCCAGCGCTGACCTTCAAAGGTGCCGTAGTACTGGAATGAAAGCGGGAGGTGCCTTTTGTTCTGCACCTGGCCGAGGTCCTCGAGGGAAGCAGGCTGGAGTGGCTGGCGGGGAGGGTCACAGCCTAGCCTTTTGGGGATGGGATAGAGTTGGCCCCGGAGTGGTTTTCAATGCTGGGACTCAAACACGGAACCTGTAGGGGAGGGTGCTGGACAAACATGAAGGCCCTCGCATGAGCCCTGACCAAGAGGCTGTCTTGCTCACTGTCTGTTCTCCCACAATGGCCAGCCAAAGTCCTCTGGAAGGAAGTCCACAAGCGAGGTTTGTTTTTTTTTCTCAGCATCTGGTCCTCAGAGACAAAGTCGGTTCGGAACGTGGAGGTCCCGTTAGCAGCTGTGGAAATGCATTTTGTCGAAACCCCTCGAGGACAATGGAGAGGCAGGAGGGCCTTTTGGCCTGCTCCTCAAACTCTAAGAGAGCCTCAGATTTAGACACACGTTAACATTTTAGCATTCGAGCAGTTTCACAGGCTGGTGGTTCTCTGCGGACTCGTGCTGAAACTAGACTGTGGCAGAGAGGGTCTGAATCCCTTTTGAAGCTAGTGGCAACCACCACATAAGCCATCTACATAAAACCCCTCCCCATTTTCAGTCAGCCTGTGGAGAGCAGGCAATAGCACCCTGCAGAGGTCATTTCGGGGGGGATCGCAGTTCCCCCGGGTGAGGTGTGGGGGTGGGGCACATGACGAAGCCCCGCCCCCCGCTTCCGGCCGCCCCGCTTCCGGCCCTCATTCAGCCAGGAGGAGGCAGGAGAAGAGGGAAGGTAAGTTGCTTCCTCCCTGCCTCTCCCCACCCCTGCCTGCCTGGGGCCAGGGAGGGCCTTCGCGGGGCTTCCTTGCACTCCCGCCAGCCTTGCAGGTCTATCGCCAAGCCCCTCATGGGGCTCGGCAGTGGAGCTGCAAGGCCGGCGGCGGCAGCCAGGACCGTTGGGGACGGGGTGTGTGGCCTTATGACACACTTCCGGTGATGTCAGGGGGTGTGGCCTTATGACACACTTCCGGTGATGTCAGGGGTGTGGCATATGCTAATAAGTTATGCTAATGAGTTCCCCTAGCTCTTTTTCTACGAAACGACCCCTGGCACCCTGACCAGTGTTCCCTCTAAACTGAGTTAGTGTGAGCTAGCTCACAGTTTTCTAGCCTCTGGCTCACACAGTTTTTGCCTTTGCTCAGGAAGGATGGCTCCAGACCAAACTAATTTATGCAGCAGCCAAATCGCTCGCTCACAACTTTAATGCCAGGAGCTCACCAAGTAGCATTTCTGCTCACAGGACTCCACAGCTTAGAGGGAGCCTTGACCCTGGCCCTGCTGTTTGCCTCCATGTGATCACCCCTTCACGAACACAGCGTCTGTATGCAAGGGAGGTGCACACGGGCATGCTCCCTCCCCATTATGGCCACTGCAAGAACAGTCAAAGCTCCTGACTCGATGTGTGCATGCTCCAGCTGTGATCCTGTGGAGGGACAGTGCCAAATCATCCTGCGGAGGTTGTGCAAAGAAGCCGTTGTAAGGAACTCTGGTGCATTTGATTAGAAGCAGGCCTTGAAATCCTGCATATGTAACCCTCTTGATAGCAGAGGATTTAAAAGCCTCCATGTATCAAAGCTAGCAATGGGGTTGGTCAGTGCCTCAAGGCCTCCTCAAAATATCCAGGCCTGTTGTATTCTAAATGTAGGTGTACCACACCAAGGTCCTGTTTCTCCTCTGTACAGTTGGGTTGTAGATTTTTGTTTGATTTAGCTTCACGTCCAAGGAGATAAAAATCAAGGAAGAGAACAGAAACACCAAACTACAACTTTCAGTCACATCAATACCAAGTATATGAGGGAGATAGTAAGCGGAGTGGGTAGAGCCATGAAACGTAGACAGCGTAGAGGTAGAAATTGTGAGAGGCCTATGCTGTTGCTAGACAAAAAGCCTATTACACTGGCCTCCTATGATTATTTCTACCTTGACATCTTCAACATTTTCTGAGGTAAATTTCCCCCTCATAGAGTGAATCCACTCCTGCCTCTTCAAGCGCTTGTCATCCTTCTCCTTCCACATGTGTGGAAATCCAAAAGGCAGCTCTAAATTTACCTTGATCTGGTTTCAAAAAAGATTGTCAGACAGCCAATGCCAGAAGGTAGATTTACCATTTATTTATTTAAAGCATTTCTATCCTGTCTTATCTACTTGGGCACAAAAGACTTGATCCCATTGCAACCTTCCTGACATTTTTCAGTGCATGTGCGGTTTGGTCATGGTCACACAGCAGCTTGTTCTTGGGGGCCCCCCACACCCAAGGCCAGGATTTGTCATCTGGGCTGAAGGATGCCAAATCCGGTGGGTAGCCATGTTGGTCTGAAGCAGCAGAACAAAATTTGAGTCCAGTGGCACCTTTAAGACCAACAAAGTTTTATTCAAGGTGTAAGCTTTCATGTGCACGCACATTGTGTCTGACGAAGTGTGCGTGCGTACAAAAGTTTACACCTTAAATAAAGCTTTGTTGGTCTTAAAGGTGCCACTGGACTCAGACTTTGTTATTTTCCCATCCTCAGTTTCCTGTCTGTAAAAAACACGCACCCTTCTTAGAATTTCTGCGGGGGAGGGCTGTGCCTCGTATTCTTGCAAATGTTGTTCCCTCTTTTTGTTAGTTACTCTCAAAGAGCTATCCAGGTCAGACAATTATATTTTCCTTACCCCTCCCACGAAAGTAGCACCCTGTAGATGGGTAAAACCAAGAGAATGCGCCATCCCCACACATTCTCTGTCACGGACCCATCAGGAAGACTCCCTCACTATTATAATCCCACAAGAAGGGAAACCAGCGATACTCGCGGGGGGGAGCTCCACGTGGAGGAGAAGGAAGCAGCTGCAGGTGAGCCTTCTCCCCTTCGCCCCCGCACCAATGGCAAGGCCCGCGTGGCTCCCAGCCGCCAGCCCACCAAGCCTTCTCCCTCCTCCTCCCCCCGGCACCGAGGCATGAGCTCGGCCTGCCAAGCCTTCTTCTTCCCCACCCCGCAGCAGCAGCGAGGCCTGAGTGGCTAACAGCTGCCACCCCCTCCTGCCCCACCCCCTCCTGCCCCCATATACTTTTTTCAACTTTTTAGATTTTTCTGCACATCTGGGGATTGTCCCAAATGTGCAGGAGAATCTCTTTGCCCCCTAGGTGCCCCCGATGTGCGGATTTAGATATCCGCACGCAGGGGGCCCCTTGGCTATTAGATATATAGAGAGAATGTTTAAAATGGAATTGCTCAGGAGAATTTTTATGAAGGGAATCTTGTGTAGCTGTAAAGTCTGGGGGGGGGGAGGTAGTTTTCATATTGTGTCCATTTTTGGATTTTCATTTAAAAACATGCAATCCACCCTGAGCCTTTGTGAGAACAGGGGAATATAAATGAATGATGTAATAATAGTCATTCCTGCATCCCAAGGCCATCGTATCACAGGTGGACTGACACTGGGCTCGGGTTGCCAACCTACAGGTGGGGCCTGTGGACCTCCCAAATGACAACGGATCTGTTGACTCAAGAAATCAATTCTGTTGGAGAAAATGGCCGCTTCAGAGGGTGGAATCTATGGCACCACACTCCTTCTTCTCCTCAAACCCTGCCCTCCCCAGGCTTTACCCCCAAAGCTCCAAGAATTTCAGAACCCAGGTAGTGCATAGTGGGGCTAGGGTTGCTAACCTCCTCTCATTTTTGGCTTCAACCTCCAGGTGGAGATCTCCTGGGATAACAACTGATCTCCAGGCGACAGTGATCAGTTCACCTGGAGAAAATGGCAGCTGTGGAAGGTGGACTCTATGGCATTAGACCCCACTGAAGTCCCTCCCCTCCCTAACAGGGGTCGTTTTGTAGAAAAAGAGTTAGGGGAACTTATTAGCATAACTCATTAGCATATGCCACACCCCTTGACATCAGGGGCCCGGCGGTGGACCTGCAAGGCCGGCAGGAGTGCGAGGAAGCCCTGCCAAGGCCCTCCCTGGCCCCAGGCAGGTAGGGGTGGGGAGAGGCGGGGAGAAAGCAACTTACCCTCCCTCTTCTCCTGCCTCCTCCTGGCTGAATGAGGGCCGGAAGTGGGGCGGCCGGAAGCAGGGGGCGGGGCTTCGTCATGTTTTGGGGGTGGAGCCTGAGGAAGGTGGGGTTTGGGGAGGGGAGGGACTTTAATGGGGTACAATGCCATAGAGTCAACCTTCCATGAGTTTATTTCTGTTGCCTGGAGATTAGTTCTGATCCCAGATCTCCAGCCACCCCCTGGAGGCTGGCAACCCTATTCTGTCTGCACACACCACCCAGCACACTGGGGAAAGGACATACAGTCAGTGGGTGGGCTGGAAGCAAAGCAGGAGTGGAGGTCCCGGTGGGGGTCAGAGCAGTACAGAAAGCCCCTGGGCACTCTTTGCCCGGGGCCCCTGGAACCTGGAACCAACCCTGGTGCTTGCAAATAGCTGCTTGCCTGGTTGCTTTTGTAAACTGGAAGACAGTAAACCATCTTTATCTTTCCAGGCTTTCAGTGTGAGGGCTGCGAACTTCCAGGTGGTGACCGGAGCAAGGCTCCTTCTAAGCTATGGAGTCCTCTGAGCAAAAATTCGACTTGGTGAGCTCCTGGCATTAAAGTTGTGAGCGAGCGATTTGGCTGCTGCATGAGTTAGTTCGCTCTGGAGCCCTCCTTCCTGAGCGAAGACAAAAATCTGTGGGCCAGAGGCTAAAAAACTGTGAGCTAGCTCACAGTAACTCAGCTGAGAGGGAACACTGGTCCGGAGCTCTCCTGGGATTGCAACTGATCTCCAGGTGACCGAGATCAGTCCACCTGGAGAAAATGTCCACTTTGGAAGGTGGACTCTGTGGCATTGTACCCCCACTGAAGTCTCTCCCCTCCGCAAACCCTGCCCGCTGTAGACTCTCCCCCCCCAAAAAAAATCTCCATCTATTTCCCGACCCAGAGCTGACAATCTTATTCGGTGCACATGTGAGGAGCCAGGATAGGGCAGAGATGCTGTGGACAAGCAAAGGTTTGAAGGACTTCATTTGCCAGGCCGATTTAAGATGATGCAAAATGGGCCAGGCAGTCCAATCACAAAAAATGCATTTGCCGGGAAGGAACTCCAGCACCGGGGAATTCTCTGTGAGAGCTCTATCTTTTCCCTTGCCCTATCCCAAACCTGTTCACTGTCCTCTTTATGCTGGAGACGCCTAATCTTTTGGTCTCTTCTACTTTGCCTTCACTCGGTTTTGTACTTTATTTAAAACACTGGCTGTGTGATCAGCATTCTTTGTTAAAAAGGCAGCTCTCAACAAGAATTGAAAAAGCATACAATCACCTTAAAAAAAAAAAAATAAGCAGATAAGAACCAGTAGAAAAGATTAACCGCCACAGGCTGCATTGTTTCCTCTTAGAACAGCGTTTTGGACCATGAAAGCACAGCGGAAAATTAAAACAAAAACACTCCAAGGAATAATGTGTTTTTTAAAAAATAATGAAATATCAGCAGACTTAAAAGACGGAGCACTGAAAAGAAAAACTAAACAGAATGCTTGGGAAAATAAGAAAAGGTGCGTGATGCTTTACAAGCTAGGCATTAAGACACCCGTTGAAGGCAGGCCATTTCTGAGTCAAGGTGCCACAACAGAGGTTGCCCTGTTTCGGTTTGCCACCCACCAGGGGTGTCAAACATAAGGCCCAGGGGCCGGAACTGGCCTGTCCAGGGCTCTTATGCAGCCTGTGAGCAACTAATGCAAGGGAGGGAACAGGAGACTGCTTGGGGGGGGAGTGGGCAGAGCCACTCAGATTGTGGCTTCAGCATGGCGGAACAACCTCATCTGTAGCAGTCAAGCAGTGTGGGAGGGTCTGCCTAGTGCTGCTCCGCTGGCTCTCTGGTCTGCTTTCCTTCGCACACATACCCCAGCCCAACTTGGAGTTTACCAGCTGCTGTCCTTTATACAGTTTATATCTCTGGTACCTGACATTACGTTTTATGGCACACATGGCCCAGCCGGGCAAAGTGACATTTATGTCAGATCCAGCCCTCGTAATAAATGAGTTCGACATCTCTGCCTTAAACAGTCAGATAAGCCACAGCAAGGTCTCCAGAGAAGATATTAGCAGGCAAAAGAGATCCCTTTTCCATACCAACGCTTAATCACACAGTTGCTGGCCAAGCTGCTCGTAAAATAAGTAGGCCCACCCTGACCTTTGGAGGCAAGCTTGCCAACTCCACATTGGGAAATTCCTGGAGATTTGGGAGTGGAGCCTGAAGGTTCAGAGTTCAGAGCCTGGAGGGTTTAGAGATGGGTGGGAGCTCTGCGGATATGTGATGCCATAGAGTCCACCCTCCAACGCTGCCGTTTCCTGCAGGGGAACTGCTCTCTGTAGACTGCAGCTCGGCTGTAATCCCATGAAAACTCCAGCCCCCATGCTGAGGCTGGCAACCCTATTGAAGGTCTCTCTAGCATTTACCTGCCCACTCCTGATTGCCCAAATGCTAAGCTAAGAACATAAGAGAAGCCAATGTTGGATCAGGCCAATGGCCCATCTTGTCCCAACACTCTGTCACACCGTGGCCAAAAACACCAGGTGCCATCAGGAGGTCCAGCAGTGGGGCCAGGACACAAGAAGCCCCCTCCCACTGGTCCCCCCCAAGCACCAAGAATACAGAGCATCCCTTGCCCCAGACTGAGAGTTCCTATCTATGTTGTTGTTCAGTTGCACAGTCAAGTCCGACTCTTCGCGACCCCATGGACCAGCTCCCGCCAGGCCCTCCTGTCTTCTGCTGTCCTCTGAAGTTCACTCAATTTCATGTTCGTTGCATCTATGACACTGTCTAACCATCTCATCCTTTGCCGTCCCCATCTTCTTTGACCTTTGTCTTCTTTGCTGTCTATACCTAGTGGCTAATAGCCACTGATGGACCTCTGCTCCAGATGTTTATCTAATTCCCTCTTGAAGCTGTCCATGCTTGTAGCCGCTGCCACCTCCTGTGTGCAGTGAATTCCATGTGTTAATCACTCTTCGGGTGAAGAAGTACTTCCTTTTATCCATTCTAACTCATAACTAAACAGCGCAGCAATTTCATGGAGTGCCCACGGGTTCTTGTACTGTGAGATGGACCGGGGTCCGGATCCAAAGTGATCAGGGGGCCGCTGTCAGCATGCCGTAAGATGGGGCAGCTTCCAGGGCCCACAGGCTCTAGCAGGGCCCACTGCTGCTGATGTCCCCGGCATAATCACTTATTAGCGCTGCACTACTTGTGCACCCTGTTGCAAGCACTGCCCAGGGCCACTAGGGAAAGGGCTGCAGGCAGCCGTGAGCATGGGTGGTGGGACCGCTTTGTGAGCAGGTAATGGAAGAAGACACAGGCAAGTGGGAGGCATGCAGGTGGGGGGGAATGAAGGCACGGACAGGGAAGTTGGTGATAGGCAGAAGATGGAGGAATCCTGGGAACGCTCTGCCCAGGCCCCCCCCCCAAAAAAAACCTGGAACCGGCCTGGAGTATGATAGTTTCCAACATTTTATTAAGCTTGCATTTACAGTGGCGTGGCTTAGACGCAGACCCTTCTGAACAAATAATCCATGTTGTTGTACCATCCGGTCCGAAGAAGTGTTTGATCAAAAACCGACAAAGCCACAGCAACAGCCCCACGAGACTGCAAATTTGGTTTCCTTCAGTGTGTATTTTAATGCAGATGCCTCTCTGAGCTGAGCTCTTCCTTTCTCTCCCCAGTTCCACCCCCTGTCTCTGTGCAACACCAGCGAAGACGAGCACACCGTCCCAGGGTTTGTCTCCATCGTCAAACTGGAACGTCCCGACCGGGATCTCCACCCTTGTCTGTCACTGGCCAATAAGGTATGTGTGTGAAGCTCTGGGGCCAAATCCCCTGCCTCCCATTTTGGAAAATATCCCGGTCAAATTCTCAATCATTTGGATTTGAAATTGACCTATTGGAAGATGTGTTTGTGTCGGGCTATGCCCTGGTGGCCGGGAACAGAGTTTCACCAAATCGTTGGGAGAGTCCTGGGATCGCCTTGCTGAAGAGGGACTCGCTTCCTCCAAGAAGTCCTTGCGGGAGGCCCTGAACAGGCTTCCTTTGCGGGAACATTGGGCCTGCTGGCTTCGAAGGGTTCCTTGCCAGAAAATCCAACTCAGACATGAGTAAGCATCCGCCGCAGGGGTGCTCTTCTGCTTCTTTGGAGGGTGGCTTGTTTCTTCTCGGCCGGGTGGAAGAGTCGGGTTTGTCAGATCAAAGGAGAGTGCTAATTACCTTTCATTTTGCAATGGAGCTCAGATCCTTCATGAAACTGATTGCCCTGCATCATGACACCCAACGTTTGGGTGGTGGCCCAAAGCAGCGTCTCCTGTTCGGCTGCGTGTTCACGTGCCTTTTGATTCAAAGGGGGGTGGTCAGGCTTGTGAGCAACTGGTTTCGCAAAGTCGTGTGAACTGCAGAACTAGCGTGGCCGGCCTCTGAGCAGCTAACATTACCAGTAAGGTTACCAACCTCCAGGTGGGGCCTGGAGCTCTTCCAGAATTACTCCTGATCTCCAGACCAGAGATCCGTTCCCCTGCGGCAAATGGTTGCTTCAGAGGACAGACTCAATGGTATACCAGAGATTCTAGAGGCAATTGGTCCTCCAGTTTCCCCCTTCAGAGGCACCGCCTCCAAATCTCCAGGAATTTCCCAGGCCAGAGTTGGCCACCCGTTACCAGATAGCTGAGCTCTAAGGTATTGCAAGCCGGCGTTGTTGGAGATGAGCCTCGAAGGGCTGCGGTATGCAGGATCTTAACCAGTTCCCTTTTGCAATCTCTTTAGAACGAATCTGCCACTCTCTGCCCCTTTTTTAAAGATAGATCAAATGGGGAAAACGGGGAGTGGAGATATTCAGGGCAGCGGAGGAGCGTTTGACTCTCCTTGTGTGGGATTCTCAGAAACTGGCGGAGAGATGGCCAGGCTCTGAGGCCAAGGCCCACATCTTGACGGCAAGCTGGAGCCCTCTCCTTTTGCAATGGTGGCGGCGGCGCTCCTCTGAGGGCAGCCCCAGAGGCTCAGAGAGCTTTGCCGCCTTTGATCTTACAGCTGGGAAACTCTGGCTCTGACCTCTGAACCCAGCTTGAGGCAGGCTCTGTAATTGCGAGCCCCGCTGGAGCAATCCTGGCAGGTACCTGCTTGCACACGCTCTCTCTCTCCAAGGACGCCCAGATCAAAGGCAGCGGCAGGCATGAGTAAGATCATTCCGGCTCTGCACTTTGCTCATCAGACTTCCTCTCTTCCTTCCTTCCTTCCTTCCTTTCGACAGAGGGAGGCGTTTAACCTCTTCCCTGCCGGAGCCGCCTCCTCTTGGGACTCCTCCGTGCTGGTTTGCGGGTGCAGGCTTGGCACTGTACAGGACACTGAAATGGTGCAGAGCTCCGACCCAGAGGGCCTGCGGCAGTCTGGGTTCAGGTGGCCGAGATGGCAGTGCAGACAGGGGAAAGAGCTGACACATGAGAATTTGGGGATGGAGGCGCACTCAGGTAGCCCACCTTTTTGATGTTCCAGTTTAGGAATCATCAGGCCATCAACTGTTTCAGTGACAGGAAGATAGTAAGACATTGTGAGACCGTAGGTCAGGGAGCCAGCCTGGTGTAGTGGTTAGGAGTGCAGACTCTAATCTGGGAAAACCAGGTTTGATTCCCTGCTCCTCCACGTGCAGCTGCTGGTGTGACCTTGGGTCAGTTACAAGTTCTTTCAGAGCTGTTCTCTCAAGAGCAGTCCTCAAAAGAGCTCTCTGAGCCCCACCTACCTCACAAGGTGTCTGTTGTGGGGAGGGGAGGGAAAAGGAGACTGTAAGCCGCTCTGAGACACCTTTGGGTAGTGAAGGGCGGGGTATAGATCCAATATCTTCTTCTCTTCTTCTTCTCCTCAAAAAATGGTTGCCACGGGAGGCAGAGCCAGACACGATTGCCACAGCTCTCCTTCAGCCACACAATGAAAACCCCTGTACTGTGGCGGCAGCTGATTCCAAAGCAACATTTTAAAAAATCTGCAGAGCCGGTCAAATCTTCAATAGCTAATCAAAAGCCTTGCTGGGCCGAAGCTCTACCTGGCCCTGCCCATTTCCTAAAAACACTTGCTGGGTGCCAGAAAAGGTGTCAGTGGGCGCTATGCCGCCCATGGGCACCATGTTGGAGACCCTTGCTGTAGGTCTTCGCCAAGCCAAGTATGATCCAGCCAACTTGAAACACTTTTACGCAGGGCTCTTTTTGAAGGAGGAACTCCCTTGCATGTTAGGTGACACACCCCTAATGCAGCCAATCCTCCAAGAGCTTACAAAGCTCTTCTTACAGGGGCTACTGTAAGCTCCTGGAGGACTGGCTACATTAGGGGTGTGTCACCTAATATGCAAAGGAGTCCCTGCTACAAAAAGAGCCCTTTTACGGCACATTTCCTTGGCGGGGTGCGTGTGAAACACTCAGTGAAGTGAACACTGGCTAGCACATCCCCTGCTGGCAAACAACTTGCTGACACTTTCAGTAGGCCCATTGTTCCAGAGGGGGAGCCAACTGCCATGGCGCTCTGTTTATTAATGGCCATGTTGTTCCTCTTTTAGTGGTGCCTCCAAAATCCTCCTGCACTGGACTTCTCCCTGGATTTTGCAGTTTCGGATTACTTGGTCTGGTTTCCGAGGTAGAACTTGGTGGTATTAGGGTGTGTTCAGACGGGCAACTAATACCACAACTGGCCCGGCTCTAATTCGATCCCGATCTTTTAAATCCGGCATTGCACGACCAGACAGCTCCCCTTACCGCGCAAGTACTCTGTGGTGGATTGTCTAGATGGCATCCACCTGAAGGAGTCGTGCGGTCGGGGTTTTTTTTTTTTAAAAAAAATTCTGTTTGCGCATGCGCATCTGCGCCTCAATGTGTACTTGCTTTTCTGCACATGTGCAGTTGAATGATTAAAGCACCGCCAGTGGTACCTCTCTCTAGGTACGTTTTTAATTAATGCAGTTCATAAAATTCACGGTCCATTTAGAAACATGAAATTGTCCGGAACGTTTCAGCAGAGCTCTGCGACTGTCGCGTGTTTACACGTTTATGCGCATATTGCGAAGAATTTTTTTAAATGGTGCCCGCTTGGGATAGTCTGACATCAAACCATCCCGACGGGAGGATTGCACACTGGAATGATCAGACGGGGGCAAGTCCGCAATTGGCCCATCAGGAAGCGGAAACTCCAGATTTTAACTAGTATCTTTTAAGTACGGCTCTGAAGTGCGGCGAAACGGGATGCTCACGGAACAGGCACATTTCCCAGATGTTGCTGTCTGGTCATGACCTTTAAATCCGCCAGGCACTTGTACTTGGCGAGGATCTAAAAACCTGTCTGATTGGGACCTCAGAAATCCTCCTTTGTGGTCTCTGTGCTTCACATGGGTGGGATTTTTGTCTCTGCAGAGCTAGGATTTGGAAACTTCTGGAACTAGATTTTTGGTGCCAGGTCTCCCCCCACCCCAGTCACAGCTTGGCCTCAGCATGCCCTTTCCGCTGCCACTGCCACTGCTGTACCATCGATTGGGAACCTTCTTGGCAGGGGTCATTTCGTAGAAAAAGAGCTAGGGGAACTCATTAGCATAACTCATTAGCATATGCCACACTCCCTGACATCACCGGAAGTGTGTCATAAGGCCACACACCCCACTCCCAACGGTCCTGGCCACCGCCAGCCTTGCAGCTCCACTGCCGAGCCCCATGAGGGGCCCGGCGGTGGACCTGCAAGGCCGGCGGGAGTGCAAGGAAGCCCCACGAAGACCCCCCCTGGCCCCAGGCAGGCAGGCAGGGGTGGGGAGAGGCAGGGAGGAAGCAACTTACCCTCCCTCTTCTCCTGCCTCCTCCTGGCTGAATGAGGGCCGGAAGCAGGGGGCGGGGCTTCGTCATGTGCCCCGCCCCCCTGTACCTCACCCGGGGGAACTGCATTCCCCCGCGTTCCCCCCCGAAATGACCTCTGCTTCTTGGTGAGATTTTTTTCTCTCCCAGCAGTTTCTTTCCCCTGTGGCTCCTTGCTTGAAAAGTTGTTAGTCTATAGAGTGTATACAGTTTAGCTAGGTTGCTTCTATTTCCCCCCTGCAGTGATAGTGCTTAGGTGCCAGTAATATACAAAATGACTTTCAAGTAGCCCTGTTAAGTCAGTAGTAAGAAAATGAAAGAAGAATCCAGTGGCACCTTTAAAGTCTTACAGACTTTATTCCATCATAAGCTTTCATGAGTCAGAGCTCCTTTCATCAGGTGCATCTACCTAATGGATGTGCGCTCTGTTGCATTTGATGAAGTGATCTCTGACTCAAAGAACGCTTAGGCAGGAATAAATTTGGTTAGTATTTAAGGAGCTGTTGGACTCTGTTATTTTGCTCCGCTATTTCACTTTCTGCTTCCAGGTTTTGCTAGGTCTTTCAGTTCCTTCTGATCATTCATTT
>NW_015167538.1:43889-51028 GCF_001447785.1 Gekko japonicus | reverse complement strand
CCGCCGCCGCTTCTTTATGACTTGATAGGGATCCTCAAGAATTACAGCTCATCTCCAGACTGCAGAGATCAGTTCCCCTGGGGAAAATGGCTAGTTTGGAGGGTGGATTTTGTGGCATTGTACCCCACTGAGGTTCCTGTCCTCCCCAGGCTCCCCCCCCCTCAATCTCCAGGGGTTTCTTGACATGGAGATGGCAACCCTAACCCACATCCCATGTCAGTGGCCAGGAGAGACCTGGTAACCCTACCTCTTGATTTGATAGTACCCAAGACATATCAGGGGGCTGTGGTGGCTCAGGTGGTTAAGACGCTAAACTGCAGACTGGAAGGTCGGTAGTTCAGCAGTTCAAGACTCTAGTGCCACAAAACGGAGTGAGCTCATGTTTCTGGCCCCAGCTCCTGCCAACCTAGCAGTTCGAAAGCAAGAAATTGCAAGTAGATAAATAGGTACCGCTTCGGTGGGAAGGTAATAGTGTTCCGTGTGCCTTGGCATCTAGTCACGCCGGCCACATGACCACGGAAATGTCTCTGGACAGCGCTGGCTCTTTGGCTTGGAAACGGAGATGAGCACCGCAACCCTAGAGTCGGATTCGACTGGCTTTCGAGCAAAGGAAACCTTTACCTTTACTAAGACATACCAGAGTTCTTTTACTGCAGTGCTTTACTGATGGGCAGGAGTGCATATGCCCTTCACTCTAACAGAGCATAAAAAGAATCTTTTTTGTGTGTATTTGTGTGTGTGTGTGCATGCGTGTATGTGCTGGCAAGCCTGGAAGTCATGGTGACTTCTGGCAACCCCTAGTGGGGCTTGAAGGCAAGGGATGTTCAGAGGTGGCCTGCCATTGCCTGCCTCTGCCTCCCAGCCCTGGTATTCCTTGGAGGTCTCCCTTTCAAGTGCTTGCCAGGGTCAGCCCTGCTTAGCTTCCGAGAGCTGATGAGATTGGGCTTGCCTGGGCTATCCAGGTCAGGGCCATAAAAGGAATCTTGATGTGATCCTGTTTAGACAGGGCTGCCAATCCGGGGTTTGGAAATACCTGGAGATTTGAGTGTAGAGCCTGGGAGGGACCTCAGTGAAGTGTCATACCACACAGTCCACCTTCCAAAGTAGCCAAAGGAACAAACATTTTGAACAAGTAATAATAAATCAACTCTCCATGTAGTCTGGAGAACAGTTGGAATTCCAAGGAAATCTCCAGCTCCCACCTGGAAGTTGGCAGCCCTTGTACATAGGACTGTATCAAGACTTGGCTTTTTGCAGTGGGTTATCAATGCCCGTGCCTGCACTAGTTACGCAGGGGAGAGAAAAGACGCCTATGAAGGTTAAGAAGTTAAATCTGTGGCAAAACTGTGCATGACCCAGGTTCAGAACAAATGGCCGAAAGGATCCTCGTTCAACCAAAAGGAAGGAGTGGAAGGTCACGGAGAGAGACATTCTCAAAAGCAAAGGAATTAAAGAGTGGAAATCGGTGTGACCTTCGTTACATTCAGAAAGGGAGGCAACAGAGGGGGGGGGGGAATGTGTTCAAAAGCGGTTAATACATAACTTAGGCTTAATTTCAGCGGGAGAGAGGACTAAGGGGGTTGAGCCGGAAATGTCTCCTCATGCTTTACAGTCATTTCAGCTCCAGGGCACAACCCAAACCCCAGTGACCCAGTGTCTGTCTGTCTGTCTGGTGCAGTTTTACCCTACCTTTGTTCCAAGGAGCGCAGGAGGGTTTGCCCTTTCGCAGTCCATCTTTACAACAACTGAGTTCTGCTGACAGGGAGTGACTGAAGCCCATGGTCACTCAGCAAGCTCCCACGGCCGCGTGGGGATCTGAATCTGGATTTCCCAGATCCTAATCTGACCCTGTCATCCAGTGGGACGTCGTGGTCAGAGTGCCAGACTAGGACCAGAGAGATAGGGGATAGAAGCTCCCCACCACCACCATGAAACTTACTGGGTGACCCTGCCATTCTTTCTCTTCCTAGCCTACCTCACAGGGCTGTTGTGAGGGCAAAGGGGAAGATGGGAGAACCCTGTACACCTCTTTGGGTGGGATAAACATTCACTGAATAAATGATAGCCACTATATCACACTGGTGTTCCCGTTTATAGGCATATTCTGCATATGTTTCTACAAGGAACCCTAGTAAATATTCTTTTAATGGGTATAGATGTTTGCTGGCGCCTCCAGAACCCTCCCTCCCCCCTATACTTTTTGAAACTGAGGGCAAGATGAATCAAAGTGGGCTGGGATATGCAAACCACTCTTTGCAGATAATATGGGCAAACTCTCCTCTTACAGGGGTGATGCACGCAGCTCCAAGACTACGAAAAGAGAAGGAAAAGGGGACACATGGGCTGGCGCGGGACATTCTTCCCCCTCCCCACCCCCGTTGCCCAAGTGCGATTGCCAACTCCGTGTTTGGAAATACTTGGAGATTTGATGGGGGATCCTGGGAGAGTGGGGTTTAGGGAGGGGTGGGGGACTTTGGTAGGGTATAATGCTATGCAGTCCACCTTCCAAAGCAGGCATTTTCTCCAATGTTTTAAATAATAAATAAACAATTTATATAGTCTGGAGATCCCTTGTATTTCCAGAATCTCTCCAGCCCTCACCTGGAAGTTATGGAAACATATGACACTAGATATAATGGATAGGAGCTGCAGTGGCTCAAGTGGTTAAGACGCTGAACTGCAGGCTGTGGAAGGTCGGTAGTTCAGCAGTTTGAGACCTGAGTGTGCCGCATGACGGCGTGAGCTCCCATCTCTAGTTCCAGCTCCTGCCAACCTAGCAGTTCGAAAGCAAGAAATTGCAAGTAGATAAATAGGTACCACTTCGGTGAGAAGGTAACAGCGTTCCGTGCGCCTTGGTGTTTAGTCATGCTGGCCACATGACCACGGAAACGTCTTTGGACAGCGCTGGCTTTGAAACGGAGATGAGCACCGCAACCCTAGAGTCGGACTCGACTGGTTTTCGAGCAAGGGAAACCTTTACCTTTACCTATAATAGATGTATGCTTACAGTAGATCTCTTTTGTACGGATAGAACTTGAGAGATACGTTCTCCTAGGTATTATGTTTGCCGCAAGGGCCCTGATGGGACCAGTGTTCCCTCTAAGCTGAGTTAGTGTGAGCTAGCTCACAGTTTTTTAGCTTACGGCTCACACATTTTTGTCTTCGCTCAGGAAGGATGGCTCCAGAGCAAGCTAATTTATGCAGCAGCCAAATCACTGGCTCACAACTTCAATGCCAGTATCTCACAAAGTAGACTTTTTGATCACAAGACTCCACAGCTTAGAGGGAACATTGGATGGGACCCTAGAAAATATGCTGCTATTTGAAGAATTGTATACTCCCAAAGAGAATTTCATTGCCCCTTATGTCTTGTACGTGCATCACTGTCCTAGAAAAAGATTGTCTTCAATACGGGTAAATTACTCAAGTCCCCTGGGACTAGTGATTGTGAAACTGACAAGGTGCTGTTTGAATGTTTGAACGCAGTATAAACCTGCTCTTTGACGTATTGTTTTGGTGAACCTATGTTGGGTAATACTTGACACCAATATTTATATAACAGTATAGAAAAAAAATAAAAATAAAATAAAAAGCACAAAACAGATCTACCTCAAGCGTACACCTCTTATACACAGTGCCATATATTTCCCCATATCTTCCTAATGCTGTGACCCTCAGTTCTGGTATTCTCACCTGGAAGCTGGCAACCCTATGTCCAAGCCACGAGCTCCAGGAGCTGCAGCCATACCTTCTCTGTGATGCTGCGGGGGATTGTGGGGGGAGGTAGTGCTCAGATGCAATGCTCCCTCTAAGCTGTGGAGTCTGGTGAGCAAAAATTCCACTTTGTGAGCTGCTGGGCAATAAAGTTGTGAGTGAGCAATTTGGCTACTGCATGAATTAGTTTGTTCTGGAGCCAGCCTTCCTTAGCTAAGACAAAAATCTGTGAGCCGGAGGCTAAAAAATCTGTGAGCTAGCTCGCACTAACTCAGCTTAGAGGGAACACTGCTCAGATGTGCAGTCTGCTTCCCTAGCACCCCTAAGTGTCTTGACTCCTGGGGGGGGGGAAGAGGCTGCAAAACTGGGAGGGCCTTCTTGTGTTGCGTAGGGGCCATCCTTGCTGTTTCAATTAAGAAAAAATCACCCTTTCTGATTCTCCTTCCCAGGTTCTTCGTTTTCATACCATTTTCCAGTCACCGGGCTCAACCTTTCCCTTAAACTTGTGCGTGTTGATGTTTTGTGTACCAAACTGGCATGATGCGCATAAAAGGCGCATGTTGTATGTGTAAGCCGCCCTGAGCCTTTGGGAGGGCGGGATATAAATCAAACTAATAAATAAATAAATAAATAAATAAAACCCACCCCAGAGATACATTCTGGTCCTGTCCCAGCCCTCCTAGCCCATCAGTTTCTGGGGATCAGGGTGCGTGGGTGGGGAGAAGAAACCTGGAGGAGGGAGGGAGGGATGTTGGCAAATCCAGAGGGCTATCCAGACTCCTGGGCAAAGCCGGTCTTGCCGCCTCTGTGGGTGGTCGCGGGGGGGGGGGGGGGAGCGCAATCCTGGTGAAGGGGAAAGAGAAAGCAAAGCCTCGGCTTTGGCAGGGATGCCAGCGTGTAGCACTCGGAAGGGGCTGGCGCAGGAAGGCTCAGCTCTGCCAGCAGATCTTAGCAACCAAGTTAGGCGGCTCTGAGCCTCCCCCCCTGCTCCCATCCGGCCCCTTTTGCAGAAGAATATGATTACAGGGTGCCTTTGCATGATATTTCCCTGTCAGGGCAGTGGGAGGTGGGGGGGGGGCAGGGGAGCAGGAGGCCTTACCACACGTCTCCTGAGAGGAGAAAGCTCACTAGGCTCAAGCCTGCCAGGGAGAGGAATTCCTGGGCTCAACTCAAATTCCTGCCCGAGAATCTCCAGCTAGGCACGCAGGGGCCAAAGACTTCTTCAGCAGTGAAAGAAATGGCTCTGAGCATGGGCTGAGGGCCCTGCCTATAGAAAGTATATTGAAAAAATAGAACAAATTTAGAGTCCACTGGCACCTTTAAGACCAACAAAGGTTTATTCAAGGTGTGGGTTTTCGTGTGTACGCACACTTCTTCAGATACCTCAGGTCGACGGAGTTCTGTGCAGTGCGGCTGAATGTGGCGCCTTCCGTGAAGATAGATGTTGGCCCCGGTCACACGGGCTGGAAAATGTGTGTGTGTGGGGGAGTGTGGCTGTTTGCCCCGGGGCAAACTAACGTGCTACTGCGAGATCAGACGTCCGGTTGAGGTCCCTTTGAGGTCCGGTGGCTAGGGGGGAGGTGCCGATCACACCACAGGCAAAGAAGTGGGGCGGCGTGGCAAATGGGTTTTTTAAAAAAACTTTTTAAAACTGAAGTGTGCGCATGCTCCGTTGGGTGCTTGTGCGCATCCGTGGAGCCTTGGGGGAAAAAATGACCTGTTCGCGAGGGGACATGGGCGGGCGCCGGATGCCACCGGAAACGCGATCAGACGCCCGCCCTTGCCCCGTGGTTTCCGGAAACTAGTACCTCCGAGGTGCTAGTTTTTTTGCCGCGCATCTTCGGAGGGACGCCTCGGTTGAGCCACGGGAGCTCTACACTTCCCAGATGTGGTGCTGTGATCGCGCCCGGAAAATCCGCCTATCTTCCGTCTCTCTAGCGTGGCTACTGTTCTGTGTGACCGCAGCCCCTATTGGTCTGAAGCGGTAGAACAGATTTAGAGTCCAGTGGCACCTTTAAGACCGACAAAGGTTTATTCAAGGTGTGAGGTATTTGAATAAACCTTCAAGGTGCCACTGGACTCTAAATTTGTTCTACTGCTTCAGACCAACACAGCTGACCAACAGGATATTTTAAAAACGTGATGGATGGATAATACCTCTCAGCCGGTGCAGGGCATTCCCCTCCGCTGGGCATGTGCCAGACCTGCCTCCTTTATGATTTTAAGCACATGCGGTCTGTGACCCCCTTCCCACTTCTGTTTCTGGAGCATGTGCAGTGTATGTGTGTTGTGAGTGGTCCTCCTTTCACTTCTAGGAGTGTGAAGTGCGCCTCCTCCGTTGTGCTAGACAACCATGGTGCGTGCCTGTTGTCAAGGAAAGAAACTGATCTGCCTCATTTTTACAGAAAAGTACAGAAGGAGAGGGGGAAAGAGGGAGGAGCTGAGCAGCCAGAGGCCCCTCCCCTTCTGTAATTTTCTGCAAAAATTAGGTAAAGGAGTGTCTTTCTTCCCCATTGTATCTGAAGAAGGGACCTCTGTCTCATGACATCTCATGCTGTGTTGTTTGTCTTTAAGGTGCCAACACCAGATTTCTTTTTTTCCCCTGGTATTTTTTTTTATGTGTGCATGTATGTGTGCGTGCACCTGGAGGTCATGGCGACCTCCGGTGACTGACCCCTACTGGTGGCCTGGAGGATATTCAGAGAGATGGCTGAATAAAGCCTGCCCCCACCTCTCAACTGCTGGCATTCTAAGGAGGTCTCCCATCCAAGTGCTTGTCAGAGTCGACCCTGCTTAGCTTCTGAGATCTGAAGAGATTGGGCTTGCCTGGGCTATCCAGGTCAGGGCTGGACTAGTGCTTCGTTTGCTTACAATGGACTGGCATCAGGGCCGGCCCCAGCTTATTTTGCACCCTAGGCGAGGATCCCTTCTGCCGCCCCCCCCCGGGGTTCAGCAAAAGAGCTTCCCCGGCTGCGGAAATGCAGGGCTTTTGGCGGGGGGTGCAATTTGGCACCCCTAAGGGCCGGCATGCTCATCCCACTGGAATTGTAAGCTTGCATCCCATGTTGAAATTCTCACAGGGCGATTTTGCCAATCCCCCCCTCCCACAGCAGCACAAAATGTCCCCCAAATGCTGCTCCTAGGGGCAAGGGACTCCCCCCCCAGGAATAACTCGGGGGAGAATTGGTGACAGTCCCCCTTGCGCCTGTGGTCGTCCTAAGCCAGAGGCTTTGCCCTTCCTCCATAGCCAGGGCTTAAGCATGGAAGCCAGTGGGAAGGGCTCAACTCTGGAACTTCGGGTCAGCATTTGCAGAATGACCCTACAGAGTAACTCCTGAAAGAAGGTGGCAGGTGGAACTGGCAGCTTCCAACAGGCTCGAATCTACCCCCCCCCCCGTACACCTCTTTTGATCTTGGCTGAACCC
>NW_015167538.1:19971-43732 GCF_001447785.1 Gekko japonicus | reverse complement strand
TTGCATCTTGGCTGCCATCCGTGTGCATGCTGGAAAGCTGTTCGCATTGGCGGCGGCGGCGGCAGCAGTTCAGAGGAGGCGAGAGGCTCTTGTGGAACAGCTCAGGCTGCTCCAGGCTGTGGTGAGGCCAGGCTGTGGTTCCCATCCAGGACTTTGAAGTGGAGCCAGCGGGTAGCTTTGGGGCATGGTCCTGGCCGGGATCCAGTGCCAATGGGGTGCGGGGGAGGCAGGCAGGGGAGCCAGCAGGCCAGGGCGGAAGGGGTGGGGAAGGGAATTTAAGGTGGACGGGGGAGGGGGGAGGGACGTGCACACTGCTGCGCTTTGGTGGCACAGCTGCCTCGTATAGCGAGGAACACACAGCAGGGCCTTGTTCCAACAGGCTGGGCTGGGCCGAAGGGGAGGGGATTGGGGAGCCCAAACAGCTCGTTGGCTGCTGGGCCAAGAGTGAGTGAGCGGTGGGGGTGGGGGGGCACATGGCACCCTGCCTGAGCAAGGGGCAGGCGGCACAGTTTCCTCCCAGTTGTCCTGCACTCTGTAGCGTCAGAGCAGAACTGGACTGCTTCCTCTGCTTCTCTTGCCATGTGTCAGTTGCCATCGGGCTCAGCCCTAACATTGCAAGGAGGAGGAGGAGGAGGAGGAGGAGGGGGAGACGGCAGATCCGGCAAACAAACAACGCTCCCTTAACCAGAGTCACTCTAGTGGATTCTTTTCCCTGTCGTGGAGTTCATTGTGTAAAGGGAGAGTGTAAAGCTTGCAGACTTGAAAGGGAGCCGCTCTGGAAGACACAGCTCGAGAACTGCAGCCACACAGTTCCAAAAGGGCTGGAGGTGGCCTTGAACCAATTAAATTCAAGCAGGTGATGAGGCCATTTACGATTTTTTGAACCAGGAGGCAACAAGAAAGATAGATGATGACGGTGATGATGATGATGAAGAAGAAGAAGACAGACAGATGATAGATAGATAGAGAGATAGAGAGAGACAGACAGACAGAATGTCAGAGCCAACAACTGGCTGCAGAATACTCACCAAATGCCCTCTTCCTGGACTTTATTTTGCAGTCTCGTCGGGCAGCTGGACTCATGGCCGGGGTGACCTAGCAGCAGAGGGCAAGCAGTTCCCTGGCTCCACGCAGTAGCAAAATCAGGAGACGATGCATTTGGCCACGTGCCTTTACCTTCTGGGGGTTGGATGCAGCCCCTGGCCTGAAATTTGCCCACCTTGGCACTACTACCAATTGACCTGGGGAACCAGGAGGCTATTGAGAAACAGGGACACCGAGAGGTGCCGGAACTCTCAAGAGGGAAATGAAGTTTTAAATCTGTATACTGAAAACTCATGAACTTTTAAACATTTTAAAAAGAATTTTGTCAAAGAGGGTCCGGAACTCCATTCTGGCACATTCCCCCGGAAAGAAACCCTGCAGAGACAGATCTGGATGCAATTCATTTTGGTCTTGTTGGCTTGACCAGGCCTGCTTATAAACCAGAAGACTTTTCGGCTAAACATTAGGAAGAACTTCCTGACAGTTAGAGCGGTTCCTCAGTGGAACAGGCTTCCTCGGGAGGTGGTGGGCTCTCCTTCTAGATGGCCATCTGACCGCAATGCGGATTCTGTGAACTTAGGCGGATCATGAGAAGGGAGGGCAGGAAGGGTTCCCTCAGTGCTTAGTTCTTGTGGCCTTTTTTTACACACCCAGGGAAATGCTGATTGCCACTTTGGGGTCAGGAAGCAAATAAGGAGGGGGTTTTTTGGTCATCTCCTGGGCATGGAACAGTGGTCACTGCCAATGTTCCCTCTAAGCTGTGGAGTCTTGTGAGCAAAAATTCTACTTTGTGAGCTATCGACGTTAAAGTTGTGAGCGAGCGATTTGGCTCCTGCATGAATCAGTTTGCTCTAGAGCCAACCTTCCTGAGCTAAGACAAACAATGTGTGAGCCGGAGGCTATTAAACTGTGAGCTAGCTCACACTAACTCAGCTTAGAGGGAACACTGGTCACTGGGTGTGTGTGGGGGGGAGGTATTTGGGAATTTCCTGCATTGTGCAGGGGGTTGGACTAGATGACCCTGGAGGTCCCTTCCAACTCTATGTTTCTATGATTCTGTGACTCTACGCCCTAACATTGCAGCGAGGAGGAGGAGGAGACAGTAAATCCTGCAAACAAACCAAGCCGCCTTAATCAGAGTCACTCTGACCAGCAAACCAGAAGTCTGCCCCACCACAGGCTACCTGGAATCCTTTTGAACCAGGATGACCCAGGATTGAACCTGAGACTTTCTGTGTGCGTTCTGCCACTAACGTCTGGCCCCTTCCCCAAAAGGTACCACACTCTGCTACTGCTGGCAGGGGGGCATCTGCCGGGAACCCATCCTGTCAACTCCAGTAGCATAAAATACAGTGCGGACAAACAGTGACTACAGCAGGGCAGCTGAGTTGGGAACGGAAGCATCAGAGGGCAGATCTATGGCATCCTGCTCACACTGAGCTCCCTCCCGACACCAGACTCCACCCTCCCCTGGGCTTCACCCCCAGTTCTTCAGGAATTTTCCAGCCCAGAGTTGGCAACCCTAATTCCAAGGTCCAGGGGTCATTTCATAGAAAAAGAGGTGCAGGAGCTTATTAGCATATTAGCATAACTTATTCACATGTGCCACACCCCCTGACATCACCGAAAGTGTGTCAGAAGGCAACACCCACCGCTCAGGCTCCACTGGACTGTTTTGGATTGCTAGTTATTGGGGGGGGGGACGTGTAGATCTGTCCCTCACAGAGGGAGAGCTTGTACCTGAATAAAACTTGGTCTTAAAGGTACCACTGGACTGTTTTGGACCGGGGGGCGACCTGGCTGCGTCTTGCTCTGACTGAGGGCTGCTGGGAGCAGGGGGTGGGGCTTGTTGCATGTGCCCACCCCCTGGGCTCTTTACTGCCAGAGCTCCGCTCCTGTGTGCTCCTGCAGGGAATGACCCCTGCCAAGGTCTACTGTATCTATGGAGCAATTCAGGCTATGAGCAGCTGCCTTGCTGGGTCAGAACTTGTTGGGTCAGCACAGTGTTCTGTCCTCAGTGGTGCCCAGCCGGATACTTCTGCTTCATAAGGGGCTGGTCTTCCCGCAGGGGAAAAGAAATGAGAGAATGAGAACTTGGGGAGGGGCAACAGCAGATGACCTTATGCTGAATGGAAGGATGACATAAAATAGGTGCGAGGGTATGACCACAAGAGAGATGATAGCAAAGAAGGAACACTGAGGACTAGCAACCTGAGGCTGACCAAGAGGATGAGTGGGGCTGCGGCCGAGGCAGGCCATGATCCGGCAGAAGAGGGCCCGGCAGGAAACCCGGCAGAAGAGGGCCCGGCTCACGAAACCCTCCCTTTTGTTCTGTTTGGACAGGCTAAACTGGCGGGGGAGAGAGGGGCACGGGCTGTCCTCTTCGACATCACAGATGACCAGGGCGCCGCTGACCAGGTAAAAAGACCCTCCTTTTCCAGCCAGTTCCTCCTTTACTTGCCGTTCCCTATGTTCTGTAAAAGAATCCATTTGACTGGTCTTATACCCCCACCACCCTGCCCCTTACATTCTGTGAACTGGGATCTTTATTGACTTATTAGCTAAATGCGCTCCTGGAAAGACAGAGATGTGTACGAAAATGGAGCCATCAAGATGGTGAGCAAACACCACACCCAATTTCCCATCCCAGAAGGCTTTGCCCAGCCGGCTGCCTCCTCCTTTGGGCTCCTCGCTTCTGCCTTCTGCTTCCACAAGTCCTGTTGTGCTTACCAGGCCCTATTAACAATCTTTGCCCCTTCTCTCAGTGTGAGAGGGTGTTACTTGCTGGGTGTGCAAACAGCAAAAAATAACTACCAAGTAGATACTACACCCTATACTTTAGCCATCAATCGATCAATCTCAAAATTAATTTTATGATTAATTTTACAATTTCCTCGAATAATTTTCATTTCTAAGTGTTTCCATACAGTGAAATACTCAATCGAATTTGAAAATAATTTATAGCAAGTTCCACCGAACGGTGACCATATGAAGCAACGGCTTGTGGCCACAAATGCCTCAGAAGTTAAACAACAGTACAAAAAAGCGCACAAGTGCTGAAAGACGCACCAGTCCATAGAGATTCTCAACTGGAGAAAAATTACTCTCAGAGAATCCAGCAGAATCCAGTGACGTGCCTCCTAGATTTACAGCACGTTTTGGCGATTCTTCCTCAAAGTCGCAAGAGAAGTATCTCTCAATATTGTTCAGAACCGATGACTGTCTATAAAGCAATCTTTAGAGAAGTTTTTCCTCGTTCTGGTTATTATCAGATGACTGCTGAAGTGTAGCATGTAGTATATACTTGGTGGTTATTTTTTGCTTTTGGATAGACATCCATCGAGGGTCCCCTTTTCTGTCTAGGCATGCAAATAGGTCTGAGAAGAGGATGGGGACTGGTGCAGTGCTAAAGAAGGCACTGATGTCTCCCGTAAGCATGGGGAAGCCAAGCTATTTCCCCTGTGCCGTTCCTTGGGGGCTCTTTGTCTCACGAAAGGTTCTCAAATGCAGCCTACAATCTTCCTCTTTCTTCCAGACAGCTCCTTTTCCACCTGTGCCAGCAGAGCAGTTCAGGAGAAGGCAGCAGGCAGACTTGCAGAGGCAGGGACAGTTGTTACTGAAGACATGTGGGCCCAAGAAAGTTTTGTTTCCTGAGGCAGAAAAATCCAAAATTACATCCCTCTCCTTTCACCAAGAAAAAAAATAAATATAGCAATGAATTAAATCACTGATAATGAAGGCCCTTGGACAGTGTGCCAGATCTGTGGCTGGCAGCGGGGCACCTTGCTCCGCTGAAGGGTAGGGCCGGCCCTGTGGCATGACGAAACTTAGTGGCACATGGGCAGCGGCGCTTTTGGCAGCACTTGCCTTTCAGAAGCACGGGCTGCTGGGGCCCAAGCATGCCTGGAAGCCCCATGACCTGAAAATAAAATTAATTACATTTACTCCATTTATACCCCCACCTTTCTCCCCAAAGGGGAGCCCAGGTGGCTTACATCATTCTCCTCTCCTCCATTCCGTCCTCACAACAGCCCTGCCAGGTAGGTTAGGCTGAGAGTGGGTGGCTGGCCCAAGGTGCCCTGACCTGGATAACCCAGGCTAGCTCGATACCGTCAGATCTCGGAAGCTAAGCAGGGTCGGCCTTGGCTAGTATTTGGAAGGACGACCTCCAAGGAGCACCAGGGCCAGGACGTTGGGGCAGGCAATGGCAAACCACCTCTGAAACGTCTCTTGCCTTAAAAACAAGTCTAGCTCGCCACCTAGTGGTGCATAACACTACCAAGAGCTAGAACTTCTGGCTGCCGGACAATCTTAAGATCTCCTGGCTATTCTACACACACAATGCCATACGATAATTATAATTATTGGCCCAAGGTGACCCAGCATGCCTCCGTGGCAGAGTAGGGATTCCAGCCTGGTTCCCCCCGATCTTAGTCTGACACCCTAACCACTACACCACACTGGTTCTCTCAGATGGATGGGATGTGTGTGTATGTGGAGGCTGGCTTTAATATCAGAGATCGATCAGATTTTCATACACAACAAAGTTCTTTTAAGGTAGGGTTGCCAACTCTGGGGTGGGAAATCCCTGGAGATTTGGGGATGGAGCCTGAGGAGGGCAGAGACCTCAGTGGAGTATGATGCCATAGAGCCCACCCTCCAAAGCAAGCATGTTCATGAGCGCCAGTTTGGTGTAGTGGTTAAGAGTGCGGACTCTAATCTGGGAGAACCAGGTTTGACTCCCCACTCCTCCACATGCAGCTGCTGGTGTGACCTTGGGTCAGTCATGAGTTTTTTCAGAGCTGTTCTTTCAAGGGCAGTTCTCGAAGGAGCTCTCTCAGCCCCACCTACCTCACAGGGTATCTGTCGTGGGGGGGGGGAAGGGAAAGGAGATTGTAAGTCACTCTGAGACTCCTTCAGGTAGTGAAGGGTGGGATATAAATCCAATCTCTCCTCCTTCTGTCCTCCTCCTCTTCTTCTTTTCTTCTTCTCCTCCCCTCCTCCTCCTCCAGAGGAACTGATCTCTGTAGCCTGGTGATCAGTTGTCATTCCAAAAGAACTCTGGGCCCCACCTGGAAGTTGGCAACCCTATTTTAAAGGCACAAGCCTTGCAGAACCTCCTTACAGAGAGGGTCTGACAGGCAATCGTATCGCTTGCCACACAGGCACAGGCTTGCGTAGGTATAACAGTATATGGATACAAAGCCCTGGTGGCAAGGACACGGATGTTGCAGGGGAAATGGCTGCTGTGTGGGCAGGACCGGGAAGACCCAAAGTTTCCCACCCACACGGCAGCCCTCCAGGCAATGCTGTGGTCTCTCCCAAAACTTCAGAGTAAAGCAGGGTTGGAGAACAGCCTTGGAGGGGCACAAACGCACCACAACGTTGTGGGGAAGCAGGGGAGAAATCTGCTTCTCAACAGCATAGAACTCGGGGCAACTAACCCAGGTGGCAACACCCAGGGGTCTTGGAGGTTGGTTAAGACACTTGGATCTGGTTGATGCACAGGATAAGACATTACTGTGCAGTTTTTTTAAAAAATGTTGTTTATGATGCTGCTAGTTATAGTGGTATTGGTTTTGGAGACTGGGTATCTGCTTTGGGTTTACATGAGCTTTCCCTATCTAAAATATGTTAAAGGATACAGGTTTTTGCTTTCCATAAACCACCCTGCGGGTGGGATAGACATTTTACATGCAAAAATAGTTGGGATGCCTCTGTAAGGAGAGGAAGGTGCCTTGTGCATACTTAGAGGGGATGATTTCAAAGACATAGAGACATCCTGATGGAATGCATCCTATTTCAGTTAACTGGAAGGGTATATCATTTGGATTTCTGTCTCAAAATACCTGGCGTGATTTGGTCCACGGGGTCGCAAAGAGTCGGACTCGACTGTGCGATGGAACGACAAACTCAAAATACCAAGAGATTTGGGCCATGGGTGACAAAAAGTTGTACACAGGTGTTGTTGTGCCCTTGCAACAAATTATGAACCCAAGCAATTTTTATGCTTTGGCTGTTGGTAGTAATGAGAAACTGCATTGGGTAACAGCACGACAGATGGGCCTTAACCCAGGTCCTCCCTGGATTCCTACTGAAAAGCCATTCCAGTGCCATTCCAGGGCAGGGAGGACCCAAGACCCACAAGAAACAGATTTTAGACTTTTGAAAAGAACACTTATCCGTCATATCCAACTCTTTTATTTGCTTTGTTTCCCACTGTCTGAAATCCTAGTCCACCTGCATTGTTCATTGGAGGCCCTTGCTGCCTGATGGAACTGCTTTTTCATATTTTGTAATCCACCCTGTCTCTCTGTAATGGCCAATGGCTTCATACAGTGGTGACAAACCTATGGCACAGGTGCCAGAGGTGGCACTCAGAGCCCTCTCTGTGGGCACGCGTGCCATCGCCCCAGCCAGGCCCAGACCATTATTAAAGTGTTGAATTCTCTGCCAAATAATTTTAAGTAAATGAAAGCATTTGGGATTGCTTTCCTTACTTTGTTTGGATCATCTTAAGTTAATGTATGAGTTGTTTTTTTCTAAAGTAAAACAGTATTCAGGTTAAATTGCCGTGTTGGCACTTTGCGATAAATAAGTGGGTTTTGGGTCGCAGTTTGGGCACTCGGTCTCTAAAAGGTTCGCCATCACTGGCTTAATACAATAAACCTTAAACCTAAACCTTGAATCTCAGTGAGAAAGGTGAGCTAATGATGAAGTCACAGAATTGTAGGGCAGAGCTGGAAGTGACCTCCAGGGTCATCGAGTACAACCCCGCAAAATACCTCCCCACCCCCTGTGACCACTGTTCCACGCCCAGAAGTTGACAAAAAACCTCCAGGATCTCCAGCCAAAGCCAATGATAATAATAACTCCCAAACTCCAGGGGCACATCCTAAGTCTAAGTTTGTCTCTCCGCAGCTGAGGAAGCCCCGGGGGCTCAGTCACCCCGTCGTTCTCATCTGGGGCCACGATGCTGAGCTGCTGATGGGGGTGGTCAACAATAACCGAGAAGCCCATGTGAAGATCGAGGTGAAGGAGATGCCGGCTTGGGTGAGTGGCTGGGCCCCAAATCTCAACATGTCGCCATAACACTCGTGAGGAGCAGTGACCTGGGATATATTTTATTCATTTCTCTCCTGCCTTCCTGCTCAGTCAGAGCCACCGTGGCAGCTACCCACTAAAAGCCAAACATTATCAAACACATCATAAAACCAACCAAAAGTGAAATATATAGACAGACAAATATCCCTGGGGATGGATAGTTTTGTATCTTGACCCAGAAGGCCCACCTAAACCCAATAGACGAGCACACCCAAAGCAAGGCTTCAGAACATGAACGCAGTCGTGGTCAGCAATGCTCCCTGTAAGCCGTGGAGTCTTGTGAGCAAAAACTCTATTTTGTGAGTCACTGGCATCAAAGTTGAGAGTGAGCAATTTGGCTGCTGCATAAATTAGTGTACTCTGGAGCCATCCTTCCTGAGCTAAGACAAAAATGTGTGAGCCGGAGGCTAAAAAACTGTGAGTTAAAAAACAAGTGGTTAAGACGCTGAACCAACAGCTCAAGTGGTTAAGACGCTGAACCGCAGGCTGTGGAAGGTCAGTAGTTTAGCAGTTCGAGACCCGTGTGCCGCAAGATGGAGTGAGCTCCCGTCTCTAGTTCCAGCTCCTGCCAACCTAGCAGTTCGAAAGCAAGACATTGCAAGTAGATAAATAGGTTCCGCTTTGGTGGGAAGGTCACAGCATTCCGTGCGCCTTGGTGTTTAGTCATGCTGGCCACATGACCACGGAAACGTCTTCAGACAGCACTGGCTCTTCGGGTTTGAAACAGAGATGAGCACCGCAACCCTAGAGTTGGATTTGACTGGCTTTTGAGCAAGGGAACCTTTACCTTTACCTAGCTCACACTAACTCAGCTTAGAGGGAACACTGGTGGTCAGGTAGATTTGGATGGGAGTCAGCAAGTGTTAAGGTATGCTGGTCCCAAACTGTGAAGGGCTTTAAGGGCCAGCAACTTGATTTGAGCCCAGAAACAAATGTTGAACCCTACATTCAAAAGAGATCCCTGAAGTGGGACTTACCAGTGACCTGGAAGCCTGTTTTCACATTGTTTCATGGAGTCTGGGCCAGAAGCCTGTTTTCGCATTCCTTCATGGAAGTGGGGCCTACCCATGGCTAGGAGCTAGGACTTCACGTTGTCTTTGTTGCTGCTTCTCTGGCTCCACTTTGGCCTGTCCACGATCTTCCTGCTGTTAATTGTGACCTGATCATGTCTATTCAATATGCTGGTTCTGCCTCAGCATCTTTCTCCTCTGTGCTGCCTCCTGCCTTGGGTGTGAACACAGGAACACCTGAAGCTGCCTTATACTGAATCAGACTCTTGGGCCCCGGTCACACGAGCGGGATAATCCGCAGGGGAAGGGAGGCTTTTAGAGCCGGAGCAAAATGACGCGCGGTGGCTTCGCCCTCGAGGCTCTGTGCTCGGGCCTTTGGCAGCCGATCACACGAAACGAGGCAAAACGGCAGTAATGCATTTGTGTGCATGTGTGGGATGCCGATGGGCGCTGGCTGCGACGGGCTACCAGCGCTTCCCGATCAGACGCCCGCACGCGCCGCGCGTTTTCCAGAAGATATTGCGTGGTTCCCAGTATCTTTTAACTCTGCTTTTTCGGTCCGAAGCTACGGGTTGGAGAGCGCCACGCTTCCCAGATGTTGAGATATGATTGCGCCAGTTTAATCTGCAGGCAAGCTGTCCCTCTCATGGGGCAAATTTTCTGTGTGACCAGGGCCTTGGTCCATCAAAGTCAGTATTGTCTACTCAGACTCGGGTTGCCAGATCTCCTCGCTGTCACAGCAGGGGGATTTGGGAGGTATCCCAGGGGTGGACAAGATGTCGTCGGGCGATGTCCCGACGTGATGACATCACCCAGAAGTGATGACATCACCCAGAAGTGATGACATCACCCAGAAGTGACGTCATCACGCTGGCGATGTCACGTGCGACACTCTGGTGTTTGGGCAAAAACTCTATGGGTTTTTTTTGCTTCAGAACCATAGTATGCCCCCAAACCAGAGTGTCACGTGCAACGTCGCCAATGTGATGATGTCACTTCTGGGTGACACCGTCACATTGGGGACATTGCCCAACCATGTACCTATTTGGGGGCGGGCGTTTTCCCGCTGGCCAGTTGGCCTGTGGCGGATCACAGCCCCCAAAAGTGGGGGAACCCTCGCTGGGACCTGGGGGCTGGCAACCCTAATGCAGACTGGTGGCAGCTCTCCAGGGTCTCAGGCAGAGAGAGGTCTTTCACATCACCTACTGCCAGATCTTTCAACTGGAGACACTGGGGATTGAACTTGGGACCTTCTGCATGCCAATGCTCTACCACTGAGCCACAGCCCCTCCCATTACCTTTCAGCTTCTCTGCCTTGCTTCCCCCTTCATTAACCCATGAATGTAAGGCATTGTCCCTCCTGCTCCAGGGCTGCTGAAAAGCTGCAAATCTCAGTGCTGTGCTGATTTTCTTTTGGGTTGTCAACTTTTAGCTGGGACCTGGCAGTCTCCTGCTATTACCGTTGATCTCCAGATAACCAAGATCAGTTCCCATGGAGAAAATGGCTGCTTTGAAGGTGGACTCTATGACATCATACCCTGCTGAGGCCCCTCCCTTCTTCATACCCCACCTCTCTAGACCCCACCCTCCAATCTCCAGGAAATTCCCAACCTAGAGTTGGCAACCCTAAATTGGGGTGTGCATGGGGGTGTGGGTGAACAAGACTTGTTTTGCGAGATCTCCATCCTCTCTGTTACGTTGCTTGGGATCCGGCAAAGCATTGCTGTTTTTCTTCTGTGATTCCTTCTGCTTCTTCTCTAAAGCCTTTATTTACGCACCACTTTCTAGCAGTTCGGAAGCAAGAAATTGCAAGTAGATAAATAGGGACCACTTCGGTGGGAATGTAACAGCGTTCCGTGCACCTTGGTGTTTAGTCATGCCGGCCACATGACCACGGAAACGTCTTCGGACAGCGCTGGCTCTTCGGCTTTGAAACGGAGAGGAGCACCGCAACCCTAGAGTCGGATTCGACTGGCTTTCGAGCAAGGGGACCTTTACCTTTTTACCTTCTACCTGTCCACTTTGGCTATCCTTACCTCCTGTTTGTCTGGATTATTCTGCTTCTTAGTTTGTAGAGGATGTTTCTTCCACTCATTCATCTTTTCATCCTGCCTTTCACCAGTCTTCTAATCACCACGTAGGTTTGCCAGTGTATGGGGGGAGTAGAGTTGCCAGATCCAGGCTGGGAAAGTCCTGGAGATTTGGGGATGGAGCCTGGGGAGGACAGGGACCTCAGTGGGGTACAATGTCATATGAATCCACCCTCCGAAGCATCCATTTCCCCCAGGAGATCTGATCTCTGTGGTCTGGAGATGAGCTGTAAGTCTGGGGGATCCCCAGGTCCCACCTGGAAGTTGGCATCCCTGTGTGTAGCCCTTGTTCCTCATTCTTGCCTGTTCCAAATTAATAGCTTCTGTATTTGTTTGGAACAAGTTTTATTTCTTTTGCAAAGGCAGCCTTTAGGAGAGGAGCAGTCTGAGAGAGGGATACTGCCCTTCTCACTAGCAAAAGCCATAATAGCTGCTTTTACTCCTGCTGGGAGAAAACATATACGTGTAATAAGTGTTCTCCAGAGGGGCTAAAAGCAGCCGGAGGGTCCTTTATCAGTGAGAAAGCAGCAGGGGAGGAAAGGGTTAGGGTTTCTCTCTTTCTCTCTCTCCATGCCATTCTCCTTCTTGGTAAACAATCTGGGAGAGGAGGCCACATTTACAAAGGGGAAAAAAAGTTCTTTTTAAAATAAACACAGAACTGTGTAGTGGAACCTCTTTGATAAAGTCCTCTAATGCTTTGACTTGTGCTCTGGATCCAGTTTCCGCTTGGCTTTTCATCTCTTGCTCCGTGGCCTTACTGATATCTCTAATCTCTCTCTTTCTGCTGGCCCTTTTCTTTCTTTATTTAAACAGGCGACTCTGCTGCTATTTTGAAAATGGTCCCAACTCTCTAATTATCATCCACCTTCACCTCCTTCCATTCTTTCTTTAAGCTTCATGCCCTCTTTCAGACTTACTGTCCCGACATCTAATTCTTAGATCAGGGGTTCCCAACATGGTGACTGTGGGTGCCGTGGTAACCACTGACACCTCCCCCTGCTGCCTGCCAAATAGGGTTGCCAGCATCCAGGTGGTGGATGGAGATCTCCTGGAATTACAGCTGATCTCCAGGTGACTGAGATCAATTCACCTGGAGAAAATGGCCTCTTTGGACAGTGGACTCAGTGGCATTCTACCCCATTGAAGCTCCTCCCCTCCCCAAGCCCCACCTTCCTCAGGCTCCACTCCTATAATATCCAGGTATTTCCCAAATCGGAGCTGGCAACAACCCGAAAGTGGGCAGGGCCAGGTGGGGCTTTTGCCCAGCAGTGCTTCTGATTGGCCGTGCAGATTGAAAGACATCCTGTTAAACAGAGCCTCTGCCTAAAATGTTGAAGAGGTACTATTACAGTTTATATATAACCCGGCTCGCTGAAATGTTGTGGGTGGCTGTACCGCCTGCGGCAGCCATTTTATGATTATGCCCACTGCCCCGTAGGAATTGTAGGAATTCCAAAGGTGCCCACTGGCTCGAAAAGACTGGAGACCCCCCCGTGTGAGATTCTTACCAACATGCCTTTCCTCTGCATCACTACAGAAATTGCCCTAGCTTGGATCTCCAAGGATCTTCTTAAAGCTAAATGGACTCCAATTTTGTTTTGTGTTTGTGTGTGTATGCGCGTGCACACACACACACAGAACCTTTTGCTATATTAGGAGTTGATGGTGTCTGTTCTTCCTGGATGATGATTCTGTCTCAGTGTACATTTCCCCCCCAACTAGATTCGAGTCCAGTAGCACTTTAAACACCAACAAAATTTCTGGGGTACGAGCTTTTGAGAGTCAAAGCTCCCTTCATCTCCAAAAATCTGTTTGGTCTCTAAGGTGCAACTGAATTCGAATCTAGCTGTTCTACTGTAAACACACACGGCTACTGTAATGATTCCATTTTTGGTGTGTGTGTTTCTTTAAATGTTTAGTGTGACTGCAGTAATGTAAGGAGAGTGACAGAGGGAGATAAGTGTTGATGTGATTGGCTGATGACTGAGAGTATGGGAGGAGAGATGTCTATGAGGGAATTCTGTGTTCTTGAAGAGAGGAGTGTGGAGAGATTTTATGAGGGAGTCTGTGTGACAGAGGAAGCCGTTGGAATTTAATTTAGCCTGTGTGGCTATATAAGAGAGAGAGAGAGATAAGCCTGTCAGAGTTGAGTTTTGGTGTATGAGAGATTGTGTGTGACGACAAGCCTTGTCAGTTATATTTTCTTTCTTCAACAACAGTTCAAAAATACCCAGAAACCTATTTTGTTATTTTATAAATAAATCGTTATTTGTTTAAACTTATCCCAGCAATCAGAACAGTCCTTTCTCAGGGCCACATAGTCCTCTGAAGTGTCCAGACACTGGGTCATTCTACCAAAAGAGAGAGATTTGGAATTTTTAATTCCTGGTGGCAGCAGAAATCTACTAAGTTCAAGTACACAGAGTGTGTTTTAAAGGAGAAACAGTCTCCCCAATAAGAAAGGACGTCACAGTGGTCCTTGACCCTTCCAGGTTCACACACACACACACAGCAGTCCACCTGTTCCTCTCCCATTGTGTTGGGCAAATTCCTCAGCCAGATCTTGCAGCTCAGCTGCCAGAAAATTCTCAGGGAGAGTGATGGTCTCTTTCAGGCCCTTGGCCTTGCTGCAGGCCACCCATTACAGGCCTCAGGATGGAACTGGAGGAATTGTTCCAAGACCTAGTCAATTTTGTTGTTCTCCCCATCAGTCAAGGGCCAGTCACTTCTCCTAAAGGTGATGGTCCAGAACTTCTGGAGATATACATCTGGTGAGATTTAATAGCAGTCTAGGATAGAGGTTTTGGCTGTGTCATAGGTGGCACCCTCTTCCTTAGACACCGCCTTGAGTGCTGCTTGGGCATCCCCTATCAAGAAGGGGCCCAGAATGAAATCCCACTGTTCTTCCGACCTCTGAAGTGCTTCTGCCAACCTCTCAAATGTTTCTGGAAAGGCATCAGTGTTGTCTTCTACTCATAACTTAGTCAGTTGCAAAAGCAAGCCGGAAGTGAAGTGCAAGTGAAACCAGAAGTTCCTTCTTCCTCAAAGTGCTAAGCAAACAATCACTTTATACGATTATAATGATGTACATATATGGGTGCAGTCATGCAGCGGTGACAAGGCACATGTTGGGCACATCGTGTAGTTAGACACTATTTTTATCATGAGTTTATATAGTAAACCTTTAAAAACTTATCCAGAATGTTTGCTTTTTCCTCAGGATCAGATCCACAGATGCCTGGAGACCGTGAAAAATGAGAGAAAGAAAATTCTGGCCTATAAAGCGGATGCTGAAAAGCAAAGCAAACACCTGCTTGTAAGCATCATTATTACTGACAAGAACTGAACAAGAACGGAAAGTATTATCAGGGAAAACAGAATATAAAATGCCCTGCTCCTCATCAGTTAAGAATATAAGAGAAGCCATGTTGGATCAGGCCAATGATCCATCCAGTCCAACACTCTGTGTCACACAGTGTCCAAAACCCAGGTGCCATCAGGAGGTCCACCAGCGGGGCCAGAACTCCAGAAGCTCTCCCGCTGTTGCCCCCTCCCCAAGCACCAATGATACAGAGCATCACTGCTCCAGTGATAGTGTTCCATCTATAAATGTAAAGGTTTCCCTTACTCGAAAGCCAGTCAAATCTGACTCTAGGGGGCAGTGCTCATCTCCGTTTCCAAGCAGAAGAGCCAGTGCTGTCCGAAGACTCTTCTGTGGTCATGTGGCTATCTCCCCACTGAAGCGGTGCCTATTTATCTGCTTGCAGTTTCTTGCTTTGGAACTGCTAGGTTGGCAGGAGCTGGGGCCACTTCATCACGTGGCACTAGGGTCTCGAACTGCCAAGCTACCAAACCCCCAATCTGCAGTTCAGCATCTTAACCTCTGAGCCACCACGGCTATACCTTCGATGCCTTCTGGCTAACAGTCACTGATGGACCTCTGCTCCATATGTTTATCCAATTCCCTCTTGAAGCTGTCTATGCTTGTAACTGCCACAACTTCTTGAGGCAATGAATTCCATCGGTTAATTAGTTACTCTTTGGGTGAAGAAGTACTTCCGTTTATCTGTTCTAAGCTTACTGCTCATTAATTTCATTGAGTGCCCACAAGTTCTTGTATTGTGAGAAAGGGAGAAAAATACTTCTTTCTCTGCCTTCTCTATCCCATGCATAATTTTGTAAACCTTTGTCATGTCACCCCTCAATTGTCGTTTCTCCAAGCTAAAGAGCCCTAACCTCGTTAACCTTTCTTCATATGGAAGGTGTTCCATCACCTTAATCATTTTAGTTGCCCTTTTCTGCACTTTTTCCAATGCTGTAATATCTTTTTTGAGGGTCGGTGACCAGAACTGTACACAATATTTCAAATGAGACCACACCATTGATTTATATAGGGGCATTATGATACTGGCTGATTTGTTTTCAACCCCCTTCCTAATAATCTCCATCCTAGGATTTGCACACTGGGTAGACATATTCAATGAGTTAACTACCACGACTACAAGATCTCTCTCCTGGTCAGTCTCCACCAGTTCAGACCCCATCAACGTATACTTATAGTTAGGATTTTTGGCTCCAATGTGCATTACTTTGCACTTGCCTATGTTGAACCTCATTTGCCACATTGACGCCCACTCGCCCAGCCTTGACAGATCCCTCTGGAGCACCTCTCAGTCCTCCCTGGTTCTCACCACCCTGTGCATCTTAGTGTTATTGGCAACCTTAGCCACTTCACTGCTTACTCCCAACTCCAAATCATTAATGAACAAGTGAAAAAGCACCAGACCGAGTACTGATCCCTGTGGTACCCCACTGCTTACCACCTTCCACTGTGAAAACTGCCCATTTAGACTCATTCCCTGTTTCTTGTTAATTAACAAGTTTTTAATGCACAAGAGGACTTGTCCTCTTATCCCATGACTGCTGAGTTTACTTAGGAGCCTTTGATGAGGAACTTTATCAAAAGCTTTCTGGAAGTCTAAGTAAACAACATCTATGGGGTCACCATTGTCCACCTGTTTGTTCACCCCCTCAAAGAACTATAAAAGATTAGTGAGATAAGATTGTCCTTTACAGAATCCATGCTGAGTCTGCCTCAATAGTTTTTGTTCATCAATGTGCCTACTAATTCTGTCTTTAATAATGGATTCCATCAATTTACCTGGTAGAGATGTTAGCCTGTAATTTCCCATATCTCCTCTGGTATTTTAAAAAGATGGGGGTTACGTTAGCTACCTTCGTCCTCAGAAATAGAGGCAGATTTTAGTGATATATTGCATATTTTTGTCAGGAGATCCGCAAGTTCACATTGGAGTTCTTTCAGAACTCTTGGATGTATGCCATCTGGGCCTCATGATTTGTCAGTTTTTTAATTTGTCCTTCAAGTGTAGGACCTCCTCTCTTGTCACCTCAATCCAGCTCAGATCTTTCAACACCCTTTCTGATATGGGTGGTTCTGAAGTGGTCAAGCACCTCCCATCTTTTACAGTGAAGAAAAAGGCAAAAAATGCATTAATCTCCTCTGCCATTTCCCTGTCATCTTTTAGTAATCCTTTAACCCCTTGGTTATCCAATGGCCCCACTGTCTCCCTGGCTGGTGTCTGCTACTAATATATTTGAAGATTTTTTAATTGTTGAACTTTATGTTTTTGCACTAGCAGCAGCAGCAACCTTAGGAGTTGAAACCTGGATCACTAAATAGAGGGAGAGGGTCTTCTTAACCCTTTTCAATCCAGAAATTCTTTTCAAAGAAATTATTCCCCACACACACACACACACACAGGGTGAATCAATTTTAGTGCAGAAAATCAGAGGAGAAAGAATTAAGAAATTCCATCAGCGTCCACTATGGTTGCCAGGTCTTACCTTTTTTTAAACATTTATTTATTAGTTTTACAAGTACACAGACATAAATCTCCGTAATTTTCCTACATTGTGAGTCTATCATTCTACATCATAGTTTATCCATTTATAGACTCTCGACCATCTTTTCATATACATTTCTTCATCCTTGCCTTGCATTATTAAACTCAGCTTGTCTATCTCTGCTAAATTCAACAGTCTATAAGTTAATTCTTCCCTACTGGGAGTTTTCTCTGATTTCCAATATCTTGCCAATAAAATTCTAGCAGATGTTATTATCAATATCATTAAATACATATCCTGAAATTTAACGTCTTCAGGGATCACATTAAGTAAATAACAATCTGGATCTAATCTTAGGTTTACATTAACAATTTCCAAGATTATTTTCTGTACCTTTCACCAGCATTTTTTTATTTTAACACACCACCACCATATGTGATATAATGTACCAACATTAACTTTACATTTCCAGCATTTGTTCAAACTATTTTTATAGCATCTTGCTATTTTTTCTGGGGGCCAATACCATCTATGAAACAACTTGAGAATATTTTCTTTATATGATATGGCCCTCATGAATTTGGTTGTTTTCCAAATTTTTGACCAGGCGTCTATATCTAAGTTGTGGCCTATATCCCTCATCCAAGAAATCATTAAAGGTTTAAGTGCTTCATCTAACATATACTCCTCTAATAAAAAATTATACAATTTCTGAATAATTTTATCATTTGAGGAAAGCCTAATCTTATTCAGCTCATTTTCATTACATTCAAAACCATGTATCACATCTTTACTATATCTAGATTTTAATTGTAAATTTTGCCGCCAGAATAGTTGAATATTATGGTGCAACAAAAGTTTCTCCTCTGTTTTTAATTCATTATTCTTATCTAATAATACTTCATAACTTTCTCTGTTACTTTTTGTGATTAGAGATGGTTTTAATTGGTTTAAATGGAGTTAATTGGTAGTAGCCAGCGTGGGTTTATCAAGAATAAGTCATGCCAGACCAACCTTATCTCCTTTTTTGACAGAGTTACCAAAATGGTTGACTCTGGCAATGCTGTGGATGTAGTTTATCTAGATTTCTATAAAGCATTTGACGAAGTTTCTCGTTATATCCTTGAGGATAAGCTGGTTAAGTGTGGGCTAGGATGTTGACAAGCTCGAGCGTGTCCAGAAGAGGGCAACCAGGATGGTGAGAGGGTTGGACTCCAACTCTTATGAGGAAAGGCTGAAAGAGTTGGGTAGCCTGGGAAAGAAAAGGCTTAGAGGGGACATGATTGCAGTCTTCAAGTATTTGAAGGGCTGTCATGTAGAAGATGGAGCAGATCTATTCTCTCTTGCTCCGGATTGCAAGACTAGATCTAATGGGTGGAAATTACAAGGGAGTCGTTACCGGCTAAATATCAGGAGAAACTTCCTAACTGTAAGAGTGGTTGAGCAGTGGAACAGTCTGCCTTGGGAGGTGATGGATGCTCCTTTGCTGTATGTTTTCAAGCGGAGGCTGGATGACCATCTTTCGGGTATGTTGTAGGCATGTAGGGGTATCTTTCAGCTATGCTCCTGCAGAGTGCAGGGGGTTGGACTAGATGACGTGCAAGATCCCTTCCAACTCTAACATTCTATGATTCTATGAAACCCATTTTGGAATTTTTGTATAGTATCTCTCTTTTATTTATTTATTATTTATTTATTTTATGACATTTATACCCCGCCCTCCCTGCAAACGGGCTCAGGAGAAATGTTCCAAGTTTTTACTAATGCTCCCCTTATTATATGATGATGGAAATTGGAATGAATTTTATCTTTCCCATACTAGACATATGCATGCCACCCCATGCATAGATCATGTCGTTCTAGTTTCAAACTTCTAACATTTTCCAATTGTATCCAATCTTTGATCCAACATAATGTGGCTGCTTGATAGTATAGTTTCCTAAAGTTTCCAGTTCGAGACACCAAATCCTCCTCTTCCTTTCCCCCACTGTAGCTTCCATTTTATTCTGGCTTTTTTAGAGTGCCAAATAAATTGTCTGGTAATCTTATCTAAATCTAAGAAAAATTGAGATCTCTTTTAAATTGGGATACTTTGAGCTAGAAATAGAAATCTTGGAAGTATGTTCATTTTTACTGTGGCTATTCTTTCTATGAGTGAGAGCTGTAGATTTTTCCATTTATTCAGGTCTTTTTAAATTTCAACTAGTAATTTGTTATAATTGTCTTCTATTAAATTGCTATTTCTGTTAAAAATAATACCTAAATATCTAACTTTTTTGGCTATCTCCATGGAGCATATTTTTTGAATTTCATATATCGTGTCTGGAGGGCAGTTTTTAGTTAGCAGTTTAATCTTTTTGAGATTAACTTTGAGACCAGCGACTAGGCCATATTCTTGATTTAAATCCAATAACTGAGTGATGGAATCTTTAGGGTTCTCCATTATAAATACAAGATCATCTGCAAATGCTAACAGTTTGAATTCTTCTCCTTTTAAGACCTTGTATCAGCTAATTCTCTCTCACCAAATCGTTTAACGTTTCCAATTGAAATATGAATAGTAACGATGAAAGGGGGCATCCCTGTCTCATACCTTTCTGGATCTCTATATTTTGTGTCATGTCTCCATTTATAATGATCTGCGCATGTTGTTCTTTATAGATTGCTCTAACCATAGTTTGAAAGTTTGTTCCACAATCCCAAATATCGAGTTTTTGCAGAAGAAATTCCCAGGATAAGTTATTGAAAGCTTTTTCAGCATCTAGAAACATTAGTATTAGTTGTTTTTCTGGGTGAATCTTGTAATATTCAATGGTGCTAATATTGTCTTTCATATGTCTTTTTGGAAGGAAGCCTGTCTGGTCTTGGTGAATAGTTTGTACCAGAACTTTTTTCAATCTGGCTACTAAAATGCTACCAAATATTTTATAATCCATGTTTAATAATGATATAGGACTGTAGTTTTGAATTTGATTTCTCTCTGTGTTCGGTTTAGGTATTAGTGTAATAATTGCCTGATTCCAGGAGTCTGGGAGTTTGCCCAATTTGCTTACATCTTGTAATACTTCTTTTAATGGGAGAATTATCTGGTCTTCAAATACCTGATAAATTTCTATCGGCAGACCATCTGGACCAGGAGTTTTCTTTTGTTTCTTTATCGCTTCTACAATTTCACAGATCATGATTGGGTCGTTTAAGATTTGTTTCTGGTTTTCATTAAATTTGTGTATGTTTCTCTTTAGTAAATATTCTTTGATTTGGCTCACACTTTCCTTATTTTGATTATATAAATTTTTATAAAAAATTTTGACAATATTTTTCAAGTCTTGGATTCTATATTTTTCCTCATCTTTTTCATTTTTTAGGGCTATAATTGCCTTTTTCTCTTTTTTTCTGATTTAGTAAGATAACCATCATGAGGGTTTGTTAGCATTTTCAAAATAATATAATTTGGCGTATTCTATATTTTTAGCTATCAGGCCAAAGGCCCATCCAGTCCAACACTCTGTGTCACACAGTGGCCAGAAATACCAGTGCCATCAGGAGGTCCACCAGTGGGGCCAGGACATTAGAAGCCCTCCCACTGTTGACCCCCCCCCAAGCACCAAGATGACAGAGCATCACTTGCCCCAGAGTCCCTATCTATACCTTGTGGCTAATAGCCACTGATGGACCTCTGCTCCATATGCTTATCTAATTCCCTTTTGAAGCCGTCCATGCTTGTAGCCGCCACCACTTCCTGTGGCAGTGAATTCCAAGTGTTAATCACTCTTTGGGTGAAGAAGTACTTCCTTTTATCCGTTCTAACCCGACCGCTCAGCAATTTCATGGAGTGCCCACGGGTTCTTGTATTGTGAGAAAGGGAGAAAAGTACCTCTTTCTTTACCTGCTCTTTCCCATGCATAATCTTATAAACCTCGATCATGTCACCCCTCAGTCGTCTTTTCTCCAAGCTAAAGAGCCCTAAGCGCTTTAACCTTTCCTCATAGGGAAAGTGTTCCAACCCTTTTATCATTCGAGTTGCCCTTTTCTGCACTTTTTCCAAAGCTATAATATCCTTTTTAAGGTGTGGTGACCAGAATTGCACACAGTATTCCAAATGAGGTCTCACCATTGATTTATATAGGGGCATTATTATATTGGCTGATCTGTTTTCAATACCCTTCCTAATAATCCCCAGCATAGCATTTGCCTTCTTTATTGCAGTCACACACTGTCTCGACATTTTCAGTGAGTTATCTACTACAACTCCAAGATCTCTCTCTTGATCTGTCTCTGCCAGTTCAGACCCCATCAATGTGTATTTATATTTAGGATTTTTGGCTCCAATGTGCATCACCTTGCACTTGGCCACATTGAACCCCATTTGCCATGTTGACGCCCACTTGCCCATCTTTGACAGATCCCTTTGGAGTGCCTCACAATCCTCACTGGTTTTCACCACCCTGAACAACTTCGTATCATCCGCAAATTTAGCCACTTCACTGCTTACTCCCAACTCCAAATCATTAATGAACAAGTTAAAAAGCAGTGGACCAAGTACTGATCCCTGTGGTACCCCATTGATAAACCCATTGATAAACCATTCTCTAATATATGCTTTAAACGTGTCCCATATTATATGTGTTATGTCCAGTTGTATATTTCTTTTAAAGAACTCTTGGATTTCTATTTTGGGTTTCTTTATAAATTTTTGATCTCAAAGCAGACCTGTGTTCATTGTCCATCTAGTTTTCTTTTGTATGTCTTTAAATGCAAGTAATATAGGATTGTGATCCGCAAATGTATTAGGCAAAATCTCGGCTTCTATTAAATCAGCTAACATTGTTAAAGATATCCAAGCCATATCTATTCTCGACCAGGAATTGTGTCTTGCCAAATAGAATGTACAATCTTCCTTATTGATATTCCTGGTTCTCCAAGCATCTAAGGCTATATTCTTCAGCAATTTGCAAAAAAGTTTTAGTTAAGACCGCTCCTGATCTTCTAATGTTCTTTGGATTTTTGCTATCCATTTCTTTATCAAAAACAGCATTATAATTGCCTATAATACATACATTTCCACAATCTTTTATTGTTAACACGTTTCTTACTTCTTTCAAGAAGTTATCTTGATTTTTGTTTTGTGCATATATGTTTATAATTAGAGATTCTACTCCTTGTCTAGTTACTACAATGGCCACCATTCTTCCATCATTTGATGTATGAATTAATTCTGGATGTAGGTAATCTCTAGCGTAAATTATTACCCCTCTTTTCTTTTTTCATCTGAGGCTATAAAGAAAATGCCTAATTTTTTGTTTATTAAGTATTTTGCATCATCTTTTTAATATGAGTTTCTTGCAGACATACTATGTCTGCTTGTAGTTTTGCAATTTGGTGATAAGTTTTTCTTCTTTTGGGGGGGCTGTTCAACCCATTTCCATTTATAGAGAGAATCTGGAATTTTTTAGTTCGCTCCATTTTTGTTTTTATAGTCTCTAGCCCTATTTCTGTTTTGGAACCTGGTTAAAATCTGAGAGGGGATGTTTGGTCTTTTCTTGTCTTTTTTTGAGTTGGCTTTTTTGTCTTTCTCTGTTTTTTGACCTGACTTGTCTTCTTCTGGATTTGTCTCTTCCTTTCTTTCTTCTTCCTCGTCATTCTGCAATCCTAAAGCTTCTCCATATCTTTCAAGAAAGTTTTCAACTTTAAAGATTGAATAAATTCTTGGCCTTTTACCTCCATGTTCAAATAACACCCCTTCTGGTATTAACCATCTGTATTGAATATCGTTAGCTCTTAAGAGATCAGTCAAGATAAAATAATTTTGTCTTTTTTCCCTCACTCTCCAGGGAATTTCTTTCAAGAATCTAATCTCTGCATTTTGTATGGTAACTTTATTTTGATTTGCCTCTCTAGGTATTCTATCTTTTGTTTCTTTTTTATAGAATTTTATATGAACTTCTCTTGGGATCTTGTGTTTTCTCGTGTAGAAAGAGTTCCTTCTGTAGGTTGTCTCTATTTCTGATGAAATCTCTTCTTTTGTTCCTACATCTAATTGATCTGCTAAACTCTGGGCCACTTCTTTTAAATTTTCCCCCACATTATCTGGTATGTTTTGACACCTTAGTATAAAGGCAGCTTTATCAATTTCTAAGGAAATTATTGATTCTTATATTTTATCCCCTTTTATTTTTAATTCTTTTTTTTAATCCCCCGAAGGGGATTTTTTATTGCATTTTTTATAACACTACAAAACTACAACAGAAAAAGGAAGGGAAAACTACATTTATAGGATAAAGCAAGATACCCACTACTGACTAAAAACCCAAGAGAGGAGATCATCCCACCAGCTTAACTACATCAAGTCTTCACTTCGTTTATACCATTATAAACTGAGTCAGATATTTATGATCAGGAGTCATTTCGTAGAAAAAGAGCTAGGGGGACTCATTAGCATAACTCATTAGCATATGCCACACCCCCTGACATCAGGGGCCCGGCGGTGGACCTGCAAGGCCGACGGGAGTGCGAGGAAGCCCCGCCAAGGCAGGCAGGGGTGGGGAGAGGCAGGGAGGAAGCAACTTCTCCTGCCTTCTCCTGGCTGAATGAGGGCTGGAAGCGGGGTGGCCGGAAGCGGGGGCGGGGCTTCGTCATGTGCCCCGCCCC
>NW_015167538.1:0-19876 GCF_001447785.1 Gekko japonicus | reverse complement strand
GACTTTTAGGGGCTGCTGCCCCTTTCTTTGAGAGAGAGTCCTCTCCGGAAGAACCCGAGTCTAGCTCGCCACTGGACTTACTGTCCATCTCTTCTTTTTTTTTCCCTCCTCTGACCCTCCCAACTGGACCCTTAGAAATTCCCGAGCTTTCAGAACAGAGTGAATTTTTTCTTTTTTATCCTTGATTTTGAAGGTGACGTCTTCTGGAGTTAGCCATCTGTATCCAATTGAATTTGTCTGAAGAAAAAGAACAAGATCTTTGTACTTCTTTCTCCGTTGTCTTATTTCAAATGGAATGTCTTTTAAGACTCTGATGACATTCTCTCCCACTTTCAGGGGTACTCCAGAAACTGCTTTCAGGATTTCATCCCTCACATGCCTCTTCGAGAATCTTACAACAATTTCCCCAGGCAGATTATTTTTCTTTATATAGGCTGAATATGACCTGTAGACCATATCCATATCGCTTAGCAATGATTCCGCCTTCATCTCTGTCACTGGGGCCAGTATTTCACTTATCACTTCTTTAATATTCTCTCCCTTGTTCTCCGGCATGCCCTGGAAGCGAAGAATCGTGTTAGCCTTTTCCTTTTTTAATTGCAGCAGCTGATCTTCCGTAGAAATTTGCTTCCTTTCCAGTTTTTGCACTTTTTTCTTCATCTTTTGGGTAGTTGCATCCACTTCTTTCACCTTCTCAGTATTTTGCTTCATTATTTGCAACATCTCATTTATCTGGGTTTGCTGAGAGGTGATACATTGAGGCATTGTTGACATCTGTTCCTTGAAGTTATTCAGCTGTTCCAGCAGGGGGCGCATGGATTCTGCTATAATCTTTGCCATCTTACTGGTTATTTCCGGTTTCGGGCTCTCAGTCCCTTCCGATTTCAAAAGTTTTTCTTTGTCCTTCTTCCCCGCCATCTTTATCATTTGTTTACTTTCGCGCATTTTTAAAAAAGTCTCTGAATGTGCACTTGAATGCTTAGACTCACTTTGGTAAGTACTTCTAGACAGTTTTCTTCATGTTTTCTTCCACTCCCCCCCCATAATTGCTCAAAAGTTCATACGCATGGGAGGAGTCCCTCCCCTGCTCGCCTTTTTCCCGTTCAGTGGGGTGGGGAGCTATCTTTTTCCTTTAAAAACGCTTTAAAACTGACTCACGTTCATAATTGGTCTTCCGACCTCGCTTTCGGCTTCATTTCTGGCGCTCGATCTCCTGTGCTTGCCCCGGTCGGCGTCACTTAAGTCCATTCGGTCTCTCAGCATGGAGAACCATCGGAACGAAGAGGCACCTCAATTCTCTGGCATTCCGCCATTGAAGAGGCAACCTCTTAAAAGTTCCATGGCCAGGGTCCCTTCGCCGGGTCCCTGGGGGGGTGACGAACCTGCGCACCCCCTCCTTCAGCTGGAGCACAGCTTCACCCCCGGGAGGTCCGGGAGGAAAGTCTGCTAGCGTGCCGCCATCAACCGGAAGTCCCCCTTTTATTTTTAATTCTTGAATCTCGTGGTCCAACTCTCACACTTTCTTTTTTGTTGTATCATTACTAGTTGATATCTGTAGTATTTCCTGTTTATTTTCTATTATTTGCTTATTAATTTCTTCAGTATCTGTCCTAATTTGGTTTGACATGTCTTCCATTTTTAATCTTATGGACTCAATTTCTTTCTTAATTAATTATGGGAGAGTATTTTCTACTGTTAATTTCATTGCTTGAGCCACGCTCTCTTGTATCAATGCTTTCAGTTCTTTTATATACATTTGAGTTATTGACATTGTGTTTGCTTTCAGCTGACCAAAACTTCCTGATTTAAAGACGTTTTCCTATGACCACTAAATCCAGATGCCATAGATTAATAATTAGGCTGTTTGTCTTATGCTATTTAGAGTTGTTTTGGCTTCCCCCTTTTTAAGTCTATGTAGCATTTATTAAGTGTATTGTGTTCACACGTGTTTGTTTAATTCTCTTAATTATTTTCTTACTTTCCCCTCTATTTAATATAGTGCTACTTTAAGATATTACTTTAGCTCTATTTTTTGTTTTTCCCCCTAACGGAAAAAATTTCTATAAAGTCCGTTCTGTCAATTGATGTCTAGTTCTATCACTTTGTTCTGTTTTCTTCCCCTTTGTTGTTTTTAACTTTCTCTCCTTCTCGTGCTTTATGTCTTGTCTGTCCCCATCTCTTCTTCCTTGCATCTAATTCTTCCTGCGTCATCCTTCTCTGCTGTCTGCTGTCTCCTGGTTTCTGCGACACCCCACTCCTCTCCTCCGACACCGTCCTTCTCCGTTGTCTCAGAGATACCATGTCACCGCAGCCCGTCTGTATCCCAACATCGGCACTTTCTTGTCAGCAGTCTGGACGGGGATTTTAAAGTAATGTACCAAAAAAAGGTAAGAACAAAGAGGGGAAAAAACCTTTTGCAATTACCAATATCTGCTTTTGGCGTTTTACACACCCTATTAGGTCTGTCTCTTAGTTTCCCACTCTATCACTCTGTTTATTTAATTAGCCACCTTAAGGGAAGCTCCACAAGTCTTTAAAGGAGATAAGGACATTCCCTCCCCCCCCCACATGCCACTGCTTCCTTCCCTCCCTTCGAGAATCCAGATACGATAAATTAAGCTGACAATCACAAAATAAACAGGGGGGGGAGTTTTAAGTTGCACTTAGGTTCGTTAAGTCGAGGTTGTTTCATTCAGACTCATATGGTTCTTCAGGCTCCTCTGGTGCTTGGCGTGACTGGGTCTCGTTGGGGCTCCTGATAACTCCCTGCTTCAGAGCTGGCCTAACAGGCTGGGGGGGTGAAACCCCACCACACCTTAGACAAAATGCTCCTTGCTACATCTCTCTCTACAAGAGAGCACTTAGAGGTGTTGAAATTGTCCTAGAGAGCTAGAGGTAGAGCCAAGTGTGCGGAGCAAATGACATGCACACCCGCTGTCGGTGAGCCCAGAGCCGGAACTCTGGTTGCCAGGTCTTACCTGGCTCCCAGCAGGGGGGGAGTGCTTCTCTATCTCCGGGACTTTTCGGCATACCCGCAAAGCATGCATACCCTGATGACGTCACCCGGAAGTGATGTCACCATGCAGGGCATGTTGCAGGGGGATGTTCTATCATCTGAGGAAAACCTCTATGGTAACCATAGAGTTTTTTCTCGAACGATAGAGTGTCCCCCTGCAATGTGCGCTGCACGATAACGTCACCTCTGGGTGATGTCATTGCGCCAGGCACATTGGTGCAAACAGGGCACTTTGGGGGCAGGGTTCCCCCACCAGATGGATCGGGGCCAGCAGATCTGGGGGCCTGAAAGCAGGCAAACCCCCTCCCCCATCGGGGGAATGGAAACCCTAGCTTTCACTGGTCTTTGCAGCATTTGGCCAAAGGGAAAAAAAATCGGGGGGGGGGAGCTTACACCTGACTGGACATTGCATGAAGGTTAGTGCCTTTCAAGCAGTCTCTTGTGGAAGCTTTTTCCCTGCCAAGGGACTACACAAGGGCTTTGCATCAGATAGGCATGCCCACAAAGCATGCATCAGTTTTGTGCCTCCCACACAAATATTGGCTCTTTTCCGCTGGCAATCAAAGCAGGCAGGAAGAAGCTGCTTCAGTCCCACACACACACACACACCATTTTTGCATTTCCAAATAGGGTTGCGAGCTCCAGGCTCAGAAATTCCCGAAGATTTGGGAGTGGAGCCTGGGGAGGCCCGCAGGGATCTCAGTGGGGCACAATGCAACAGAGTCCACCTTCCAAAGCATCCATTCTCTCCAGAGGAACTGATCTCTGCAGTCTGGAGATGAGCCGCAACTCTAGGGGATCCCCCGGTCCCACCTGGAGGCTGGCATCCCTATCTGCGAACCACGCAATGGACTTGCTGTTCTCTCCATTGTACTACTAATGTGTAGACATGTTAAGTAACGTGATTTTAACATGCCCTGACTCTGAAAAGCCACATGATCTTTCTATCAGAATCCTCATAACCAACTTCTTGACCCTACAAGGACCAACCACATTCCTCACTTGGGTTTTCTGTTCTCTTTTTTCTATCTCCTACTTGTAGAAACAAAACGAATTGGAAAGAGAAAACACAGTGGCTCTGTTCAGACAATTGCACGAGTTTCTAGCAGATCAAGAGAAACTTCTGCTATTCCAGTTGGAGGAGCTGGAAAAGGACATCGCAAGAGCAAGGGATGAGTGTCTAGCCAGACTCTCCAAGGAACTCTCCTCTCTTGAAAGACTCATCCAGGAGATGGAAGAGAAGCACCAGCAGCCAGATATTGATGTTCTGAAGGTAGGAAAGAACCAGTTTGGTGTAGTGGTTAAGAGTGTGGACTGTAATCTGGGACACCTGGGTTTGATTCCCCACTTCTCCACATGCAGCTGCTGGTGTGACCTTGGGTCAGCCACAGTTCTCTCAGAGCTGTTCTCTCACAATCAGTTCTCGAAAGAGCTTTCTAAGCCTCACCTGCCTCACTGGGTGTCTGTTGTGGGGAGGGAAAGGGAAAGGAGATTGTAAGCACTCTGAAGCTCCTTTGGGTAGTGAAGGGCGGGGTATAAATCCAGTCCCTTCTCTTCTTCAGATATTGAAGTTCTGAAGGTAGGAAAGAGCCCTTTGCCACCTTTAGCTGCACAAGAGAAGGGCTCAGTTTATGAAAGGGATAACATTGATTTGATTGTGCCTAGGAACATACGAGAGATTGAGGTCAGGTTGCTCACTAACATGAGGCCTGTGTGGAATTAAGGTTCAAATTAAAAAGACTTGGCACCAGGCAAATGGCTCAGAGAAGACCATTAGAGAAGGAGGCAGAGCTGTGCAAGTTTGACATAAACAGGACATCCCTTTCAGGGATCCCTCCCTCCTACACACCGCTTCCTTTCCTCCTGCCTCTTTCGGGCCTGGACTAGGCAAGGACCTTAACAGACTGCTATGACTCTGGTTCTAGGGCAGGGTTGTCAACTTTCAGGTGGTGTTTGGGGATCTCCTGGGATTACAACTGATATGCAGGCAAAAGAGATCCGTTCATCTGAAGAAAACGGACACTTTGGAAGGTGGAGTCTATGGCATTATATCACATTGAAGTCCCTCCCCTCCTTAAATCCTGCCCTCCTCAGGCTTCACCCCCAAAATCTCCAGGCATTTTCTAACCCAGACCTGGCAACCCTATTCAACATTTGTGATGGTTTTTCAAACAGAAACTATGATAATCAGCTCATGCCTTAGAAGCCAGTGTAAGGAAATTAATACTGGCAATTATCTTTGGTACAAAAGAGTACCACACTTAGCTTCTGGGCTTAAGTCTTCAAATTGGGCTAAGGGGAAGATGCCGGTACGGTCACTAACTTCCCCAAGGGCACATCTGCCAGACCAGACTTCTGCAGTACAGTCCTCAGCATGTTTATGCAGATGGGAAATCCAGCTGAGGACAAGGGGGCTTACTCCCACAAAAGCATATTTGACACTGTCTAACCATCTCATCCTTTGCCGTCCCCGTCTTCTTTGACCTTCAATCTTTCCCAGCATCAGGGTCTTCTCCAGTGAGTGCTCCCTTCTCATTTGGTGGCCAAAGTATTTGAGCTTCAGTTTCATTATCTGGCCTTCCAGGGAACAGTCAGGGTTGATTTCTTTGAGGATTGACTGATTTGTTCTTCTTGCAGTCCAAGGGACTCTCAAGAGTCTTCTCCAGCACCATAGTTCAAAAGAATCTATTCTTCGGCGCTCGGCCTTCCTTATAGTCCAGCTCTCGCAGCCATACATGACTACTGGGAATACCATTGCTTTGACCATGCGGACTTTTGTTGGCAGGGTGATGTCTCTACTTTTTATCATGCTGTTTAGGTTCGCCATCGCTTTCCTCCCAAGGAGCAGGCGTCTTTTAATTTCATGGCTGCAGTCACAGTCTGCGGTGATCTGGGATCCCAGGAACGTGAAGTCTGTCACTACTTCCACGACTTCCCCTTCTATTTGCCAAGGAGTGATGGGGCCGGATGCCATGATCTTAGTTTTTTTGATGTTGAGCTTCAAGCCCACTTTTGCGCTCTCCTCTTTTACTCTGAGCAAGAGGCTCTTTAGATCCTTTTCACTTTCAGCCATTAGAGTGGTATCATCTGCATATCTGAGGTTGTTGATCTTTTCCCCAGCAATCTTAATTCCCGCTTGTGATTCATCCAGGCCAGCATTTCGCATGATGTACTCTGCATATATATTAAATAAGCAAGGTGACAGTATACATCCTTGTCGTACTCCTTTTCCTATGCTGAACCAATCAGTTGTTCCGTATCCGGTTCTAACTGTCGCTTCTTGGCCCTTATACAGGTTTCTCAAGAGACATGTGAGGTGGTCTGGTACTCCCATCTCTTTAAGGACCTGCCATAGTTTGTTGTGATCCACACAGTCAAAGGCTTTAGCATAGTCAATGAAGCAGAAGTAGATATTTTTCTGGTACTCTCTTGCTTTCTCCATAATCCAGCGAATGTTGGCAATATGATCTCTCGTTCCTCTACCTCTTCGAAACCCAGCTTGTACTTCTGGTAGTTCTCTATCCACGTACTGTTGAAGCCTAGCTTGTAGGATCTTGAGCATGACCTTGCTAGCGTGTGATATGAGTGCAATTGTGCGATAGTTTGAACATTCCTTGGCATTGCCCTTCTTTGGGATTGGAATGTATACTGATCTTTTCCAATCCTGTGGCCACTGTTGCGTTTTCCAAATTTGCTGGCAAATGGAGTGCAGCACTTTAACAGCATCATCTTCTAAGACTTTGAATAGCTCAGCTGGAATACCATCACCTCCACTAGCTTTGTTGTTAGCAATGCTTTCTAAGGCCCATTTAACTTCACATTCCAGGATGTCTGGCTCGAGGTCAGTGATTATACCGTCGTGGTTGTCAAGGACATCGAGGTCTTTCTTGTATAGTTCTTCTGTGTATTCTTGCCATCTTTTCCTAATCTCTTCTGCTTCTGTTAGGTCCCTACCGTTTTTGTCCTTTATCATGGCCAGCTTTGCATGGAACGCTCCCTTGATTTCTCCAATTTTCTTGAAGAGATCTCTAGTCCTTCCCATTCTATTGTTTTCTTCTATTACTTTGCACTGTTCATTCAGGAAGGCCTCCTTATCTCTCCTTGCTGTTCTCTGGAAATCTGCGTTCAGTTGGGTAAATCTTTCCTTTTCGCCTTTGCCTTTCGCTTTCCTTCTTTCCTCTGCTATTTGTAAAGCCTCATCAGAAAGCCATTTTGCTTTCTTGCATTTCTTTTTCTTTGGTATGGTGGTGATTGCTGCCTCCTGTACGATGTCACGAACCTCTGTCCATAGTTCTTCAGGCACTCTATCTATCAAATCCAGACCCTTGAATCTATTCTTCACCTCTACTGTATATTCATCAGGGATGCGATCTAGGTCAAACCTGAATGGCCTCGTGGTTTTCCCGATTTTCTTCAGTTTAAGTCTGAATTTTGCAATGAGTAGCTCATGATCTGAGCCACAGTCAGCTCCAGGTCTTGTTTTTACTGACTGGATAGAGCTTCTCCATCTTTGACTGCAAATTATATAGTCAATCTGATTTCGGTGTTGCCCATCTGGTGATGTCCATGTGTAGAGTCGCCTCTTAGGTTGTTGGAAAAGGGTGTTCGCTATGACCCTCGTCTTCTCCTGACAAAACTCTGTTAGTCTTTGCCCTGCTCCATTTTGTTCTCCAAGGCCAAACTTGTCTGTTATTCCAGTTACCTTTTGACTTCCTGCTTTAGCATTCTAGTCCCCTATGATGATGAGGACATCGTTTTTTGGTGTTAGATTTATGAGGTGTTGCAGGTGTTCATAGAACTGGGCATAGAACTGGGTTGAGGCATAGACTTGGATTACTGTGATGTTGAATGGTTTGCCTTGGATTCGGACTGAGATAATTTTGTCATTTTTGAGATTGTATCCCAACACTGCCTTTCGCACTCTCTTGTTGGCTATAAAGGCCACACCATTTTTTCTACGGGATTCTTGGCCACAGTAGTAGATATAATGGTCTTCTGAGTTAAAGTCGCCCATTCCTGTCCACTTTAGTTCACTGGTTCCCAAGATGTCAATGTTCAGTCTTGCCATCTTCATTTTTGACCACATCAAGCTTACCTTGATTCATAGATCTTACATTCCAGGTTCCTATGCAGTATTGTTCTTTGCAGCATCGGACTTTCCTTTCCCCATCAGACACATCCACAGCTGAGCGCCCTTTCGGCTTTGGCCCGGCTGCTTCACTCTTTCTGGGGTTACTTGTACTTGCCCTCTGCTCTTCCCCAGTAGCATATTGGACACCTTCCAACCTGAGGGGCTCATCTTCTGACATCATATCTTTTCACCTTTTGTCACTGTCCATGGGGTTTTCTTGGCGAAAGTACTGGAGTGGGTTGCCATTTCCTTCTCCAGGGGATCACACTTGGTCAGAGTTCTATGCTGTGGCCTGTCCGTCCTGGGTGGCCCTACACGGCATAGCCCACAGCCTCATTGAACCACGCAAGCCTTCTCACCACGTCAAGGCAGTGATCCATGAGGGAGTGACTGCCTTACCTGGATCCTATTCCTGTCTCAACACTTGATACCAGTAGGCCAGACTCACGTCACCATGTGTGTAGGGTTGCCATCCCCCAGGTCTGGGCAGGGGTTCCCCCACTTCTGGTGGCTTCAATCCATCCCCAGCCCCACCCCTGAGAGCAACTATCCACCGAGCCACCCCTCTCCCTCCCCTCTTGCCCAGTTTAAAGGGCTTCAGCTGGTTGACGGGGACCATGTGGCCTGCCAACCAGCTGGATTGCCCTTTAAATCCAGCAGGAGGGAGGGAGGGGGAGGTCGCGGGCACAGGCTCTACTCGTAAAAAAACCCTTTAAAGGGTCTTTTTGTGAGCAGGGTGGAGGCCGCAGTGCTGATTTCAGGGGGTTTAATACCTTCCCTGTCTCTGCAGGGCTTTATATACTGTCTTGTTAGAGCTCTGCCTCCTTGACAGCAATTGGTTTCTGCTTTTCCCTCCAGTTTCCACAGCTCAGTCATAAGGCCTATGTAGGCCTATGGGAAAATTTATGCAAAGGCCTCATGACTTTATGGGAGACAGGCTTCCCTAAAACCTGCATGCCACTAGTTCTTCAAACCAACAGGAGGGCATTAATTCCATACTTGAGTTGCAACAACTGAGAAGACCCTATTTAGGAAATCCTAAAGACACTGAGTAGACTTAAGTTGAAGTAGAGATGCTTAGGATTTCCTTCTGTTTCTTCTATCTGTTCACCTCACTTTGGATTAGGGCTGCTATGCTCCTGCTGGGGGGGGTGTGGATCCCCTGCCCCCAAGCCGTCCTGTTGCCTGTTCCTGCCCTGAGCAATGGCGGGAGAATATTTTTTAAAAATATGGGCTGGAGTGCTTACCAGAAGTTCTTTAGAGGAACTGACAAAAGTAGCTCTAGGAGCTGCCAGAAATTCTATGGTATTCAGGGCCATTCCCACCCCCACATTCTACCCCTGCAGGGCTGGGTGAAGCTTTTGCGCAGCAAGGCTTCTGATTGGCCATTTAAAATTTGCTTCGCTGCCCCTTTACCTGGATAGCCCAAGAAAGCTCGATCTCATCAGATCTCAGAAGCTAAGCAGGGCTGACCCTGGCAAGTATTTGGATGGGAGACCTCCAAAGAATACCAGAGCCAGGAGGCAGAGGAAGGCTATCAAGCCACTTCTCTGAACATCCTCCATGTCCCAGTAGGAGTCAGCAGAGGTTACCATGACTTTCAGCCATGTGCACGTGCACGACGTGCACACACACACACACCAAAACAAATATACCAAAAGAAAAAGAAATCTGCTTTGCTTTGCAGATTTTTAAAATGTTGCTTCAGCAGCCACTGCCGTCACAGCACACAGTAAGCTGTGTGTATGCCAGAAAAAATTTAAAAATTTAAATAGTGTGTTCATTTTCAAAGGCAACATCCTGTTAAACAGAGCTTCTGACTGTAATGCTGAAGAGTTACAGTTGGAGTTTTGCCTGACCTCACTCCCTGACACTGGCTCACCCTCTTGCAGCAGCCATTTTGTGGTTGGTCCCACCACCCTCTGTCGGAATTCCAAAGGTGCGTTAGAATTCCAAAGATATGTGAAGCTCAAAAGGGTTGGGGACTCCTGCTCTAGAACTTAATGCCACACAGGCAACCAAGACTTTGTGAGGCCACTGTTGAAACATTTCCTACCCCCATATTTCACTTATGTCACTGCAACAAAAAGGGCCAAGGAAGGAAGGGACGGACGGACGGACGAACTATACATTGACAGCAATTACCAAATTAAAACTGGCCCTTTGGGGAAATGGTGGCCTCAAGGGGTGGACAGAAGGAAAATGGCACCAATGTGAGAGGCATTTGCAGAAACGCACCCCTTCTTGTCAAGGTGGTGTACTAACATGCTTGGAGTGTGTTGTTTCTGGAAAGATCACACCAAACCAGGTTTGAGAAGGAATGTACTGAGGACATGGAAGGTCTGACAAGGAGGCCAACTGGAAGATGACATAATATGAATGTTCCAAACCTGGTGCAGCGAAAAACTTCTATGTAGCTGTAGCGCTAGTATGGTCCCTGGCAGGCATTGAGTTTTCTTTCTCTTCCCTCCAGGATGTCAGAAACACTTTCCAGAGGTAAGTAGATCTCACTCGTTTCCCTTCTGGGTGATGGAAAAGGTCTGGATAGTATGAGAAGTATGTGGCCCTCAGGTAGGGTTCCAAGTCCCCCCTGGCCACTGGAAGGGACAAGGGGGGGGGTGGATTCTCAGGTCCAGGTTGGGACACTCCTGGAGAGTTGGAGATGGATCCTGGAGAGGGCAGGGATCTCAGTAGGGCACAGTGCTACAGAGTTCACCCTTCAAAGCATCTTGGTAGCCTTCAGGTGAGCTGTAATTCTGGGGGTTCCCCTGGTCCCGCCTGGAGGCCGGCATCTCTACCATCAAGCTCCAGGAGGCAGCATGTAGGGCTATGGATCCTTCAATGTTTCACATGGAAATTTATTTATTTAAATGTTTTTATTTATTTATTTACGATTCAAATTTATAGACCACCCTTCCCTGAATACACAGGGCTCAGGGCAGTGAACAACAGTAAGAACATTCATAAATTAATAAAACAATTCCAAGCTTATTTATTTATTGAATTTATCAACTCCCCTCCCCAGTGGAACGAGGCTCAGGGCAGTGTACAACAGGCCCGTATCTAGGATTTTTCCTGGAGGGGGTGCTGGGGGATGCTAATTTAATTAATGAGTGAGGCAAGCAAGCCAGGCTTCCCAGCACTGGGAGGGGAGGCGGCTGGAGCAGGAACAGCCTAGCTGGGGGCTCCTTCCTTCCCCTTGTGGAACAAAAAGGGGAGGGGAGAGTGCACTGGAGCCAGAGAAGAGGTTGCCTGCCTTCTCCCTCCGTCCTTACCTCCACACAAGCCCCATCCTCAACACGAAGCGCATAAACGAGGTGTGCCCTGCACAGAGCCAAACAAGTGCATGCTGCTGCTGGAGAGCCCGAAGACTGCAAGGAAGGAAAGAGGGGAAGAATGCCCGTGCAGCTGGAGAAGTCATTCAAAGATTTGAGGGGGGCACCACCCCCACCTAGTTATGGCCCTGTATATAACATCCAATAAACTAATTAAAACCAAGAAGGCCTGGCGGGATCTGGTCCATGGGGTCACGTCACGAAGAGTCGGACTCGACTGTGCAACTGAACAACAACAACAAAGACAACAAAAACATGATGGTCTAACTAAAGATGGCACTAAAACCCCAGTGGCACTACTATCTCATGGAGAAAGGGCAGAGAGGTGGGAGTGCCAAGATGGGACTGTCGCTGTCCTCAGCTGAACGCCTGGCAGACCATCTCTGCCTTGCATACCCTGCAGAAATGTAGCATATCCTGCAAGGCATGATATCCCTGGAATTCTCTGCCCTGGCACTGGTCGAGGACAGCCAGATGTCTCTCGGGCCAGGGACCACCAATAAGTTCTGATCCACCATCAAGCATAATGTCATGGGTCAGCCTGAACTCCAGCTTAACCTCCAGCTGGAGCAGAGCAACAACCAAGACACTTTAAGAGAAGGGGTTTGCTCGGGTGAAAATGAACTTCAAGGAAGCAGCAGTGAATTGGCAGAAACCAGCACAGGAGATGAAGGGAAGGCTGGATCATTGCCAACAGTTGAGGCTGACTCACCAGCACATTCCAGCCCTGTCTCAACGGATGAAGGCCAGGTGGTTACTATCAGTCCTCCTGGGTCACCCACACGCTGAAAGGAGAGGGCAAAAGCTTAAAGCAGAGCTTCAAGAAAGAAGGCAGAGCACATGGCTCCCAGCCCTTAGCTGATGATGATAAGTAATTGCAGGACTGCTTCTAAACCACCTACCGAGGTGGTTCTTCCAGGACGGCCGTGGGATCGCCGGCCCTGCTCAGACATGCGCAGTTCGGCAGTCTCCCGTTCCCCTCCGTCGCTTCCCCCGGCATCTGATCGTGCCAGGGAGGGAATGCGCCGTGGCTCAGGGGATCAATGTGATCCCGCTGCGGCGTGTTTCTTTAGGTGCGGCTTTAAAAAGCCACACTTTGCCCGTCCCTTTCCCCCCGTGTGGCAGGGACCACCAAGACCTTGAATCTGATCTGGTACTCCACCGGAAGCCAGTGCAACTCACACAGCACAGGATGGATGTGTGCTGTGTGCAGCTGCTCCATAAGGACCTGCACTGCTGCATTCTGTACTAGTTGGAGTTTCTGTGTCAGCCTCAAGTGTAGGCCACGTACAGCAAGTTACAGTAATCCAATCTGGAGTTGATCCTTGTGTGGATTCTGTGACTAGGCTGAGGCAAGGCAGGAAGGGGGCCAGTTGCCTCACCTGGTGTAGCTGGAAGAACACCAGCTGGGCAACGTTCATTATCTGGGCCTCCATTGATCCAGAACCATGCCCAAACTCTTGACACTTGGTGCTGGTATTAGGGGCATACTGTCAAGAGTAGGGAGTTGGCACCCCAACCCTGAATCCCACCCAGCCATGGAACCTCCGTCTTAGTTAGTTTCAGTTGGATTCAGTCTCAGCTGGATCTTTTTCAACCATCCCACCACAGCCCCAGTCCCTCAGCCAGATTTTGTGGGGTGGTATCTGGGTGACTGCCCATCAATAGATACAGCTGGGTGTTATCAGCATACTGGTGACACCCCAGCACAAAACTCCACACCAGCTGGGCAAGGGAGTGCATATAGATGTTGAACAACACTGGAGAGAGGATTGCCCCTGAGGGACCTCATATGTTAGGGGGTATCTATCTGACACCCTCTCTCCTAGTGCCACCCTCTGTTCCTGACCTTGGAGAAACGAGGTAAGCCACTTCAAGACCACCCCACAAACTCCTATGTCAGCGAGGCAGTGGGGCAAGAGACTGTGGTTGACTGTGTTGAATGCCGCTGTAAGAGTGAGCAGTAACAGCAGCATCGACCCGCCTCGATCCAGCTGTCTCCGGCTGCCTTTCTCCCCAAAGGGACCCAAAGTGGCTTACACAAAAGAAAAGAACATTCCAAGTCACAAAAACAACTAGACAGATGTACAAAGGCGCAACTAATCTGGGCTGGTCTGAATCTGCCCAGCTGAAGGTGGCCAGGGCGATTAAAGTGGCATGTCTGGGGTCCAAGAGGCAGAGAAGTCCATACATAGAATTAGATTCATAAGCTCAGAGAAATTCAAAAAAATATATGAAACTGCAACACTGTCAGATCAGTGTTTCTGTACATGTCCACAAGTGGCAAGCCCCACTGTACTTCCTTTTTTTAATCACTGTGGTCATGTGAGGAGGAGACACTCAAGAATGTCCTGAGGGCCTCAGTCGTGGCAGTAAAATTATGGAAACTCCTTCCCAGGAAGATTCATTTGTCTTCTTCCCTTATTGTCTTCCACCTGCCTATGAAGAACTTTGCTGTATTGTTAGCAGTTCCCTCACTGGATGCTCCTTCCTGTTTCTATGTTTCTCTGTTTTCTTTAATTGTTTTTCATTTGAAAGCTTGTTTTAATAGTTTTGATTGATTGCTGCCTTGGGCAACCGAGGTGAGTGGGAAAGCAAACATAAAGATGTTTTAAAGATGAAGGAAGCATATTCATCATAATATCTAGTTTGATGCTTGTAGTGAGGCAGACCTTCCAAAGCACTTCTGTCACTCTCTGCCTTTCTTCTCCTGCCTGTGGCTTATCTACGCTTTCCACTGTTTGTTGCCTTAGTGCTGGTGGAAAGCGCCCTCAAGTCGCAGCCAGCTTATAGTGGTGACCTCAAAGGGTTTTCAAGGCAAGGGACGCATTTCTGCACATTTTTTCCTTTTTGTTCTTTTGCTTCTCTCAGGACGAGTGTTCCCTCAAAGCTGAGTTAGTGTGAGCTAGCTCACAGGTTTTTAGCCTCTGGCTCACACATTTTTGTCTTAGCTCAGGAAGGATGGTTCCAGGGCAGACTAATTTATGCAGGAGCCCACTCGTTTGCTCACAGCTTTAATGCCAGTAGCTCACAAAGTAGAATTTTTGCTCACAAGACTCCACAGCTTAGAGGGAGCATTGCTCAGGAGTTTTGGTTTGAATGAATGATCCATTAGAGTTTTCCTCTCTAGGTATCAGAAGAAGGAGACGTTTGAGAATCCAGGGGCTTTCCCTCCTGGGCTGAAATGGAGGCTCTGGGGTTGCTGTGAGATCAATCACTTGCTGGAGAGTGTCATAAAGAAATTCCAAGGTAAGAGTGACTGGCTGCAAGGATTTTGTTCAGGACATTTACATTAGAAATGCAAATGGTGAGTTCTGGGTTACTGAAGAATGCCAGCCGAGAAGGCAATTTTAGTTCAGTGTTTTCAAAATTGCTCTTGGAATCCAGAATGTATTTTAAAAATTCCTTCATTATTTTTTTTTAAATCTCCGTACCTTGGATACCGCAGTGTTTAGGAGAGAGGCTGGGAAAGAAGAAGCCTTCAAAAGGAGATGAGGGAAACTGATTAGTGAAGCTGATAAAGGTGTAAATTATTCAATACATATCCACCCAACTTTTCTATTGCAATTCGGGGTTATGATGTAGACTGATGTCCCATTTTTGCATTTCCACAATTGGGGGGGGGGGGTTGTATTCAGTGAATCTGGCAGCCAAGTGCAAAGTGGGGGGGGGGGGTTGTATTCAGTGAATCTGGCAGCCAAGTTCATTAGCTGTTCTTGGTGCATAATCAAAGCTCAATTACTTTAACCCTTTACTTAATATGGAAGACACCTTCCTTCCTTCCTGAAAGTTGAAATTGGTGTGAGGATTTCTTAAATGGTGCTTCAGTTTACACAACAATGGCTTGGCTCCCTCTGTGGTCCAACAATCCCTGACCATCCTGATAGCCCTGAAAAATCGAGGCCCACTCCAGGAGCAGGGCTTCTCTCATGTAAATATAACATTTAGAAAAGCAAACCTTGGGTCAGTTGGGACATTTTTGGGACATTCACAGAGCAAGTTCATAATTACTTCCCTTCTGTGTGCTGCCTTTGCTGTATGATTGTAGCCAAAATGGATCTGTCAGACTTCTCCCTTTGGCTTGTGTGAATAACTCCTGTTGCTTGATTGTTGTTGGGATTAAAGATTAGGTTTAGTGGTTAAGAGCAGTGGACTCTGAACTGGAGAACCAAGTTCGATTCCCCAATCCTCCTCCAAATGAAGCCTGTTGGGTGACCTTGGGCCAGTCACAGTTCCCTCAGAGCTCTCTCAGCCCCACCTACCTCACAGGGTCTCTGTTGTGGGGAGAGGAAGGGAAGGTGATTGTAAACTGCTCTAAGGCCCCTGCCACACGGCAGGGAAAAGACGGGGCAAAGTGCGGCTTTTGAAAGCCGCGCCAAAAAAGAAACGCCGTGGCGGGATCCCATGGATCCCGGTAGCCGCGCTCCGTTGCTCCCCGGCACGATCAGATGCCGGGGAGGAAGATACTAGTCAGAGGGGGAGGCTGCCGTACTGCGCATGCTCGAGCATGCGCAGTACGGCAGGGGGCCGGAGATGCAATGGTGGCAAGATGCGCCGCCGATCCCACGGCCAGGATGAAGCGGACCATCCGGATGAACCACTGAAGGTAGGTGGTTCATCTTTGACTCGCTTCATCGGGGGAAGGGCCGGATCGCGACGCCAGGTAGATGTTGGCGTGGGATCACGCCCGTTTGCTGCGCTTCCAATCCGGCCCGCTCCCGGCCCAAACCGCTTCGTATGAACGGGGCCTAAGACTCCTTTGGCTAGTGAAGGGTGGGATATAAAACCAACCCTCATCCTCTTCTTCCTCCTGAGTGAATTCCAAAGCTTTCCTTGACTTAAATAGCACCGGATCACCACTTGCAGCTGCTTGATGACCTTGGGCAAGCCATAGTTCTGGTACAGCTGTTCTTGAAAAAGAGCAGTTTCTCTCAGAGCTCAGTCCCACCTACCTCACAGGAAGGGAAAGGAGATTGTAAGCCACTCTGAGAGTCCCTTGGGTAGTGAAGGGTGGGGTATAAATCCAATCTCTTCTTCTTCCCCCCAAAATTTTGTTGGTCTCTAAAGTACTTCTGGATTCAGATCTATCTATTCTACTGCAGACTAACACAGCTACCTTCTGAAACTGTTCTATGAATATGAGAATCATAAATTGATTAATGGGGGTGTTGGTCTGAAGCAGAACGGTAAAGTTCGGGTCCAGGGGCACCTTTAAGACCAACAAAGTTTTATTCCATGTATAAGCTTTCCTGTGCATGCACACTTCTTCAGATACAGTGAAACAGAAGTCACCAACCATTACATATAGGTAGAAGTGGGGAGGGTGTTGCCAGGAAGGGCCAATTAAAGTCAATATGCATAAGTAACTGAGCAGTAAATACAAGCTAAGACTGGATGAGGGCGGTTTGGTAAGACCTGTGAATAGCAGCAAATTTGCACACAGCATAACAGTTTACAAACAGATGTGAGAACTAAATGATGTTAGCATGTGTAGGGAGATAAGAAACCAATATCTCTGTTAAGTTCTGGGTGGTCCATTGTCCTGAGTGTTGTAATAACTTGCAACCAGTGTTCCCTCTAAGCTGAGTTAGTGTGAGCCAGCTCACAGTTTTTTAGCTTCCAGCTCACACATTTTTGTCTTCGCTCAGGAAGGATGGCTCCAGAGCAAACTGATTTATGCAGCAGCCAAATCGCTCACTCACAACTTTAATGTCAGTAGCTCACAGACTAGAATTTTTGCTCACAAGACTCAACAGCTTAGAGGGAACATTGCTTGCAACTCAGCAATCTGCCATTCTAGTCTGCTTCTGAAATTCCTTTGCAATAGAACAGCTATTTTGAGGTCCCCCATTGGGTGCCCTGGGAGGCTGAAATGTTCTCCTACAGGATTCTCAGTTTTGTGATTCTTGATGTCAGATTTCTGTCCATTTATCCTTTGGCATAGGGTTTGACCTGTTTGGCCTATGTAGAGAACTGAAGGGCATAGCTGGCATTTAATAACATATAGTGTTAAAAGGAGCTGCGGTGGCTCAAGTGGTTAAGATGCTGAACTGCAGGCAGTGGAAGGTCGGTAGTTCAGCAGTTTGAGACCCGAGTTGCCGCATGATGGAGTGAGCTCCCGTCTCTAGTTCCAGCTCCTGCCAACCTAGCAGTTCGAAAGCAAGAAATTGCAAGTAGATAAATAGGTACCACTTCGGTGGGAAAGTAACAGCGTTCTGTGCACCTTGGTGTTTAGTCATACCGGCCACATGACCACGGAAACGTCTTCGGACAGCGCTGGCTCTTCGGCTTTGAAACGGAGATGAGCACTGCAACCCTAGAGTCGGATTCAACTGGCTTTCGAGCAAGGGAACCTTTACCTTTACCTTTTACAGTGTTAAAAGATGAGCAAGTGAATGAGCCTGTGATGGTGTAATTGATGTTCTTAGGTCCAGTGATCGTGTTGTCTGGGTGTATGTGGCAGCAAAGTTGGCATCTGGGTTTACTGCAAGCTCTGGTATCACTGTCCATGTTCAAGTTAGATGCTGTATTATTGTGGGTGAGGAGCTGTTTAAGAATAGGGGACTTGAATAGCCCCACCTGGAGGCTGTCACTCCTATGACTGGCTTTCCCATCCTGACACTGGCTCCAGCTTGCCCTCCCCATCTCACCTACCCCCACAAAACTGGCCACCATCAAGACTTCACATGCCATTTTGGTTGGCTATTAGAGATAAGGATGAAGCATACCTGGCCAAAAAATGGGGGAAAGCCAGTGAAATTGCTTTCTTCCAGATCTTCTGTTGCAATAACTCATGTCCTTTGGGGGTTTCAGAGGAAAACTAAGACTTCTACTCCACATTAATGAACCTCAGGTCTTACAGAACGATAGCATGTATTCCTCTTCAGAAACTGAGCACTGAAAACCTCCCTTGCAGCCCTCCAGAACAGATACCTTCCATTCCCTTGCAGCATAATTATTTTTTCACTACTTTCTAGACAAACTCTGTTCACTTATTTCCCCGCCACACACACACACAAAAAAAAAAAATGTACAAATATATCAACTGAGCTCAGCTTCCCAATCAAGTCTTGGAATACAGGAAGAACGGTACCTCTGAGAGTGTGCAGAGTGCCTTCTTCTTACTGCTGAACTCTTCTGCCTCCCTTTCCCCAGTGGTCCCCAAAATGCTAAGGTTTATATACAGTGTTTGGAGGGAGGGTACTTGTTCTGCCTACTTTGGCTCTAGCTGTTTTGCCACGGATGCAGAGTTAAATTTTAGAGAGAAATCAAATGAACAAACCAGCTGCTTTAAAAACAGAGCTATCAAAGAGTGGGTTTTCCTTGGGACAATTGGAACTTTTGCATGTGTGGCTGATTTTCCTTCCCTTCTGTCTCTTCATTTCTCCCTAACAGCAAATGTGACTCTGGATCCAATCACAGCTGATACCAAACTTATCCTGTCTGAAGATCGGAGAAGCATTACATGCCAAACTAAAGCTCAAGACCTGCCTGAACATCCTGAGAATGTTTACTTTTATTCCTATATGCTGGGCCGTGAGGGCTTCACAGCAGGCTGCCATTTCTGGGAAGTCCTTGTGGGAAGTGAGGAAGGCTGGGCCGTGGGGGTGGCCAGAAAGCTTGTGAGGGGCAGGGTCACCCTGACTCCTGAGGAAGGGATCTGGGCTGTGGGGTGGAATAAGGGCCGGTACAAGGCCTTCATAAAGGACATTAACCCTCTCCTGACCCTGCATGGAGAGCTCAAGAAGATCCGAGTCTCTCTCAACTACGAGGGGGGGCAGGTGGCCTTTTTCGATGCTCACAGAGCAGCCCTTCTCTACAGGTTCTCGGGAGCCTCCTTCTCTGGAGAGACCCTTCATCCCTTCTTTGCTGTGTATGATAAAGGCTACCTCAGACTCTGCCCTGAAGTACTAAAGTAGTCAAATACTAACCAGGGTCAACCCTGGTCAACTTCTGAGATGTGATGAGATCAGGCTAGCCTGAGGCCACCCAGGTCAGAGGACTTCTTAAACTGTATTTGGGTAATTTTTGGCAGCTTTCTTACATCCTCCTTTGGGAGAAAGACAGGATAAAAATGCCTGAATAAATAAGTATGCTCTGTCTTCTTGGTGCTTGGGGGGGGTCAACAGTGGGAGGGCTTCTAATGTCCTGGCCCCACTGCTGGACCTCCTGATGGCACTGGTATTTCTGGCCACTGTGTGACACAGAGTGTTGGACTGGATGGGCCTTTGGCCTGATCCAACATTGGCGTCTCTGATGTTCTGAAGTAAATCTGTGCACGTACTATGGTGGAGAGGAAGCTGATCCCTCTATGTGAGACAGACCCAAACTGAGGAATGAACCATCTGTATTATATCTGTACTAAGAGCAAGGCCCGTTGCAGCAGCAATGCAA
>NW_015167537.1:1465878-1468103 GCF_001447785.1 Gekko japonicus | reverse complement strand
AGTCTTCAAGTATTTGAAGGGCTGTCAAGGAAAAGATGGAGCAGATCTATCGTCTCTTAGCTCCGGATTGCAAGACTAGATCTAATAACTATTAACATTTTACCGAGATTGATGTTTTTATTCCAAACTATTCGAGTTCTCCATAACCAAAACTATTTTAAAGAGATTGACAAACTGATGAAACAGTTTATATGGCAGGGGAAGAGACCAAGAATAAAGCTTGAAGAGTTACAGGATGCAAAAGATAGAGCGGGTTTTGACCTTTTAGATTATACCTTGTATTATAGAGCAGCAGCATTAGCCTGGAGTAAAGACTGGATTACATTAGACAATCAAAGGCTCCTCAAAGTAGAAGGCCATGATATGCAATTAGGTTGGCATGCTTTTTTATGGTATGGGAAATCGGATTCCCATAAATACTTCAAACAACATTGGCTAAGGGCTGCTTTGTTGAAAGTTTGGGAACCAATTAAAAAACAATTTTATGGTAAGATGCCGAAACTGGTTGCTCCTTTAGAAGCTTTTACAAAACCTAAGTTGTTAACGGAAGAATCATCTATGGGATATTCGATATATTGGATTCAGAATGTAATCTGAAATTATGCGCACTTAACCACTACACCAAAATGGCAAGGTCCCTTCCAACTCTAACATCCTATGATTCTATGATCCTAAGAGCTGTAAATAAACAGCCACCGATGTTTAATAACAACAAAGTAAAGGTCCTGAAAGAAGTTCCATGGAGAGTCAGAGAAAGAAGCCAACTTAACTACAGTCCTATGGAATAGCCGAATCCAGTATACCTGGCTTCTACCTGAAGGCCTAATCTTTTCTTATAAAGGCAAGAGACAGAGAATTACATCCATATTTAAGGCACAAGACTTCTTAAGAAAGAACAGAGAACATTTTCAAACTGATGAAACAGGTGTTGAGAGAGAAGAAGAGGAGGAGGAGGAAGAAGAAGAATCTACATTAGGAGCCGCAGAAACTACAGCAGCTCCTAAAGACCAGAGACCTAAATATACCAAGACTTCACCACCACTTACAAGGAAGCAATTAAGAGACAACCTGGAAACACAAGCACAGACTAAAAATCAAAATGGACAAAAGTAAGAAGAAAATGAGATTGACCTCAATAACTATTAACATTTTACCGAGATTGATGTTTTTATTCCAAACTATTCGAGTTCTCCATAACCAAAACTATTTTAAAGAGATTGACAAACTGATGAAACAGTTTATATGGCAGGGGAAGAGACCAAGAATAAAGCTTGAAGAGTTACAGGATGCAAAAGATAGAGCGGGTTTTGACCTTTTAGATTATACCTTGTATTATAGAGCAGCAGCATTAGCCTGGAGTAAAGACTGGATTACATTAGACAATCAAAGGCTCCTCAAAGTAGAAGGCCATGATATGCAATTAGGTTGGCATGCTTTTTTATGGTATGGGAAATCGGATTCCCATAAATACTTCAAACAACATTGGCTAAGGGCTGCTTTGTTGAAAGTTTGGGAACCAATTAAAAAACAATTTTATGGTAAGATGCCGAAACTGGTTGCTCCTTTAGAAGCTTTTACAAAACCTAAGTTGTTAACGGAAGAATCATCTATGGGATATTCGATATATTGGATTCAGAATGTAATCTGAAATTACCTGAGGGTTTGAATTGGTGGCAGAAAGTACAGATTAAATCAAGGCACACTAAACATAAAGTGATTGGCTTTAATGAGGAATGGGTAGAAATAGATAAGCTAATGCTTGCAGGTGATCAGAAATTTATAAAGAAAATGTATGTATTACTGCTGGACTATAAAATGTTTGATGAAACTGTTAAAAATGTTATGATTTTGTGAGCACAGAATGTGGCTTATGCTATTCAGTTGGATCAATGGTCTAAACTATGGGGGGAAATATTAAAATCACAAAATCCATTGCATACAAAGAAAACATTTATAAGATGTTTTACAGATGGTATATAACTCCTGAAAAGTTACCTAAATTTGACCCAAAATGTTCTGATAAATGTTGGAAATGTGAGAACAAAACAGGAACATTTTATCATATGTGGTAGTTATGTGATAGAGTTAAGAAATATTGGATGGAGATACATGAAACAGTACAAAAAGTTTTGAAATGTAATGTACTTTTTACTCCTGAAATATTTTTGTTGAACATTTTATCCGATTACTTTAAAAACGATGACTCTTATCTGTTAATATACATA